>NC_061514.1:248390349-248410727 GCF_022539505.1 Lolium rigidum | reverse complement strand
CCTATATATATACTAGCACAAATGCCCGTGCGTTGCTACGGCAAAAAACAAGTGCCGCCACCGCTGCCGCATGTGGACCGAAAAACAAGTGCGGCTGTGGGGGAGGAGCGATGAGGCGGGGCCGCGCCAGGTTCTGTCGAGGCGAAGAATCCTTGCGGCGCCGCTGGTCGAACGAGGATTCAGCTTCGTGGTCGTTGGCGGGCTTTTTCATCCACTTCGGTAGCTTCATCGTGGGTGAGATCGTGCAGAAGTAGCAATGTTCGCGGCAGTGGAAGTTGGGGAGAAGATGCTGGCGTGACCGTGATTTAAGTACCGCTGGCCATCAATGCCAAGCGCGCACGCGTAGCTTCCAGCGTCATCAACTTCAATACCGACGCAGGAGTCCAGGTGGCGGGCATAGTGGTCAGCGGCAACCCTGATGGTAAACACTGCCGCCAACCAGCCGTCGGTTCGCTTCCAAGTGGGCCAGCAGCACGCGGCGCTGCCCGCGCGACTCATCGGTTTTCCAAATTTAGGGCGCCGATGGATCGCGACGGACGGGTCGGTCTGTTTCCGTCGCCCCGCTAGAGCATGCGCGGGCTGTCCGCCTGTCATCGCGGACCGTTTCAAATAGCTCAAAACTGTTTGGTCGACCCGGTGGAGATGCCCTAACACAGACGCCCCTGCTTCTCTTTGCCCGTGATGTGGCCGGCGGCTCCCGACTTCACCAACAATAACATTGCTCAGGCCAGCGCGAGCATACCGGGCAGCAGAATGAAATCATGTTATTGATGAGGTTTCCTCCTCTGCCACTGCCACCCACCGCAGCCACCGCCGGCTCGCGCTTCCCCGCCCGCGCCCGTCGCAGCTGCCGCCGCTGAGCCCGTCAGCGGCTCGCGCTCCTCCGCCCGCGCCCGCCGCAGCCGCCGCCGTTGAACCCGTCACCGACTCCTGACGCAAACAGCGCCTCCTCCTCCCGTCCTCCCCCACTCCGCCGCCGCCAGAGGTCACGCCGGGCAAAGCCCGGGCGATGACGGCGGCGGCGGGGCCCCTCCCCACGGGCGGTGTCCCTGCCCCCTGGTGGCGGTGTGGTGCCTCGCGAATCCGGCGGCGCGGCGCTGCGGGATCTCGCGGCAAGGGCGGCGCTCCGGCGGCACAGGTGGGCGGGGCCTCTCCCCGGCGGTGGTGTGCCTGCTCCGGCGAGGTCGAGCTCCAAGTTCCCCACGGTCTTCGGTCTGGGGGCGGACCTGTGGAGCTGGTCTAGCCGCGGCAGGCGTGGTTTGCTGCTGGCTGCTCGGCATCGTGGTGGTGCTGGCGGCCGTTCATGGCGGCAGCGGGCTGGAACTCCACCTTCCAGTCCCGTCCAGTTGTGGTGGTGGACCGGCGATCAGCACTTCCTTCTCCGCCAGCTGTCGTTCCTGCGCGCCTCTCGCCGGCGGTGTGCTGAAAGGAAGCTCCTTGTGCGCTTGTCCGATGGTTTTTGGGTGTGGTCGACAGGCTGGGGCGAAATCCCTGCATTTTGCGCGACGACGGCGACGCCCGTGGGCGCCGTCACCTTCTTGGAGGCGTCGTCATGGCCTTGCTCGTGCTCTCCCGCCTCGAGCACCGGGGGAAACCCTAGATCCGTCCTCGGATCGGGCGGCGGCGGCACTACAATGTCGTTCCCTCCTTGGAGGCGTTGCTTTGGTTGTTCGGAGTCCTCGGCGAGTCTGATGGAGTTGAGGTTTGGCCACCGCTTCGAGCGTGAGCTTCCGGTGCGCTATGTACACCGTTGGTGAGGCTTCTTCGCCGAAGCCTTCTCCGGTTTGGTTCCGATCCCGCCATCAACTCGCCATCTCTTGGGCGCTCAAGGGTGGGTGGTGCGTTGATCTACACCATCTCGGAGTTGGGGTTGGCCTGCGAGGTTTCCTCCATCGGGTGTGACGCGGTTCGGGAGCTTGGTGTATCCCCTCCTCGCCATTCTTGGCAGGGGGCGATGCAAGGCGAGTTTTCGGTGCCTGGTTGTGGGTTGTGTTGTTTGCCGGGTGTGCGTTTGTATCGTGGTAGCCGTGGGTTGTGTTGTACCGTTCGTTGTGGTGTGGAGTTGTAGCCTTCTTGGCGTTGTGCCGGCCGTCTTTGGCCTTTCTTCTATGAAACCGATACACCTTCCAGGGTGTATCCTTGAAAAAAAAAATCATGTTATTGATGTTGGGTCAGCCTCCATCCCAGCCGGCCTACCGGAGGTCGCTGCAACCAGAGGCGGTCCAGGTGAGGACGGAGTTAGCGAGTACATAAGGAAAGGGGATCGACCAGCAGTCGCGGCGACCGGAGGCCTGTGAGGCAGACCGACGGGAGATTCTGCGGGTGACGCTCCTAGTCACGGTGGTCGAGCTCTGGGTCGCAACTCGACGCGCTCAAACCAGGCATCAGCCAGCCGCGCAGCAACATGCCCTGCCCGTTGTCTCGCGCGTAGGCGGCGGCATCCACCGGCGCGTCAGAGTCGCGTGTCCCAAGCAAATCCAACGAGGCTCCCTCGATTTCCACCACCCAACCCATATAGGACCGGGGCCGCCGTGTTGCGCGATGCTGCCGACTTTATGCAACGATCAGAGAAGTTCGATTGCATGTGAGCCAACACGTAGGTAGCGCTCGCCGGAGGACGTCGTGGTTTTCCTGGTTTATCTCAGCTAGGTAGCGCTCGTGGGAGAACGTCGTCGTTTGCCTTGTTTATTATCTCAGTTTAGGAACGTGTGATCTGGAGGACACCGGTTTTTTACCTACCAAGGTTGTATCTAATTTGGAAACGAAAAGTAATCCGGTACATATAAAGCAGTATCTAATTTGGAAACGAAAAGTCATCCCGGTACATATAAAGCAGTATCTAATTTGGAAACCTCTACTCGTATACGTTGCCCCTTCATGTAAATTTGGTAGTCAATCCCGACATGAATTCCTGCTCAAATATGTTGCCTAATTGAACGATACACGAAGGCAGCAAACAAAGCACCGGTTTTTTTTTGACGTACCAAACTTTAAATCTGGTTTTTTTTACCTACGGACACCACCTATTGCCGTATAATAGTAAAGATATATATATATATATATATGGGAAATAGTGGGCTATCATGGGGTGTAGCTATGCACCTTCATCCAGCCATTTATCTTCTCTATCAACCTGTTTGGTTGGAGGGAATTAGAGCTAGGGAATGGGAAGTACGGAGATATGGCACGAAAAATCTCTCATATGGTTGGAGGGATTGGGAATTAACCACGGAAGGGGAAAGGGAATTATGGAGGCGAATTCCCTCGTAACTCTTCCCTAGGGGACCCCTGGTAATTTAACCGAGACTGGGAATTAACAAAGGGAAAAAAGAACGTGCGTTCATTGTACCGTCCGCGATCCAAGGATCCACTCGAAATAACCGCATCTTGAACTCCTGCTCTACAGAGACGATACCAGGTGAATAGATCTGCTCATGTAAGAAGGTAGGCCTCCTCTTCCTCTTGTTGTCCCGTATTCTAGGATTTTGCATGCAAATCTTGCCTGCTAATTTTTTTTTGTATCCATCTCATCTGACCGTACCAACAATTCTGATTTGTGTAGCTTTTCTCATCACGGATCAACAGAATTATTCACTTTCTAATTCCATTTTCTCTATCACTAGTTCACATATCGATTTGTTTAATTATTTTGTCTCTGCAGATCATAGCAAAATTCACAAAAAAGACTACAGATGTGTACAGCGGCAACTATGCTTTGATGGAGTACCTAATAACGGCTGATTTCTCAATTCCCCACGGTAAGTCTCAACGCACACCAAACAAGGGAATGAGACTAAAAGTCTATTTCCCATCTATAACCCATCAGCCAACTCCCACCTCTAAACTCCCATTCCCCATCCCTTAGGTTGCCAAACACGCTGTATAGGGAATTTTCCACCGTAGATGTACTTCACACCGTTAGTCTTTGCCGTTAGCCACTTTACTCTCTCTTCTCCACCTAACAACAAACTCTCACCCGACACCTAGTTTCAAAAAAAAAAAAAACACCCCACACGGTTCATTCGATCCACATTCCCCACCACCGCTACTAGTCCTCCCTCACATCCCGATCCCGACGATCGGTCGACGGCAAGCCCCCGGCGCAGCTGCGCTGCACCACCCATGCTCCGCCCAACCAGCCCCAGTGCGGCGCTCCATTTCCTAGATCCGCGCCTCACCGGACAGGCGCTGTGCTACCTTGCCCAGGAGAAGGTGCCGGTGGAGGCCGCTGCTGCGGAGATGTGGTTCCCCACCGCCTCACGCGCCGGTCAGACCACTTCGTCCCTGCGAGTTGGACGGTGGAGGTGGGGATGCGGGATCCCAAGTTTCTGGCCCGGCCGCTCAGCCCCGCTTCCTCTACGGACCAGCGTCCCTACACAGCTCCCTCCAGGGACTTCCGCGCCGGTGCGAGAGGAGCAGTGTTCGTAGACCGGCGCGCCGCCAGCTAGCAGCCCCGGCCAACCACCGCGTCGCGCCACCACCGCCGGACCACGGGATGGCAGTCCGTTCGTCCTTCCCAATCGAGAAGCCACTTCTCCACTGGCTCCGCGTTGCATGTTTTTGTGTGAATCTTACTCTTCTTCAACTCATTTTTTTGATCTGGATTCTGATGTGTTGTTTATCTAGATACCGTGTTTTTCTTTTCTACATGGTTCCCAACCCAGATCCCTTTATTACATTCAAAGAAAGGGTCAAAATTTTCTGCTCTGCCCTGCATCTGGAGCACCGCCGGCCCGGCGTCCCGCACGCTGCTGGCCTCGCATCCAGCAGGCTGATGGCCTGGCGTCCTCTGCCACTCGGCCGGCGATCTCCCTCCTAGCTCTGTTCCTTCCTCCAATCGGTGTATTGCTGCTGCTATTTGATTTGTGACTTGCGTTTTCATGGTCATGGAGCGTGAGCTTCTTTTATTCCCCGCTGCTTGTCCTGGTGATACAATTCCTCTTTCTTATTTTTTTTATCTGTCCGTTGCATTCTTTTCTGATCTACTCTGCTAGATTACGGGGTTGATATGTTATTAGGCGCATGGATTTGAGGTAGGATTTGGTTGCTGCTCCCTCAGATTTGAGGTAGTTTTTCCTCTCCTGCTGATATCCAACATGTTTTTTTTTCTGAATATGTGTTTTTTGATCTGGTGTAAAGATGCTGCTGAAATCATTATGTGCTTGATTTTTGCGCGGAAAATATCCTGAAGCCGGTGGTTATTTGCAATTCTTGTCGTTTAATCTACCTGAGTTTTGCTTCTCCAAGTCAGCCAATAAAAATTCCTCTCTCTTCTCATTCTTTTCCATTTTTTTGTTGCATATTTAGATCAGATTTGTCCATTCTATGAGAAATTGAGAAGAGATTTTTTTAATCCTTTCCATGTTATTCCTGCCGTGCAAATTTTCTGCAGTGTATTGAGGTGTTGCATTCGTCGGTGATTCTGGATGTCCGCGAGGCACTGTTTATTGTGGCTGATCCGGTAGGTTAACAACAGTGGCGACGAGGTGAGGGACGGTGGGTTAATGGCGCTGCAGAAATTAGGAGCGTCTGGCTCGCTCGATGGAGTCGAGCATCTTTGTTCTTCGGCGGGATCTCCTGATTTTCTTCTCCACTTTTTTTTTTGCATTTTTGAATTTTGATCGAACAAACATGAATGAACCTCCCGATTTATGTCCGAATTTTTAATGGATCTATATTACCCGAAAAAATGGATTCGTGAATCTTTGGTTGAAAGCTGGAAGTGATTCGAATGGATTTTGCACGTGCTAGGACGCCAACGCGGTGGTGGTGGGCCTTCTGACAATCGCGTGATGGGTGCTCCACCTAGCCAACCCTTCAAAACTGTTGCAGGACGAGCACAGTTGACGTCCGATTAACGGGAACACGGACGATCCTAAGGCTATGCACAGCTATCATCCTAGGTAGAAAATCCGTGTCGATATATATATATATATATATATATATATATATATATATATATATATATATATATATATATAATAGTGGGCTACCAAGGGTGGTAGCTAGGTGGTAGCTATGCACACACATCCAACCATTAGATCTTATATAGGGAGCACAAAAGGAGCACACGGTGTTAGACATGTAGCATGGCATCACCTTTTTTTTTGTTAAATCCCGTGTACTACAACCAGGACCGTGGCCGACACAAATGTGTGAAAACAAGTAAAAAAAGCACATTTTTTCATACGGCATGGAGCTACCCACCGTGAACGTGACTACGTGTGAAAAGCATCCAACGTCATCACCCTTTTTCAATTCATGTATTTCACCGCAGCCGATAGCAATGTGTCCTTTTGGTTTTTTTCATTTCACGGACCGAAAGGGATGACCGACATCAACAATTTGGCATTGGGCTACATCAACACCGTAGTCATGAGTCGCGCTCCTCTCACGGGCTACATCAACAATTTGGCATCGGCGTCGAGTCCACGGACAACCTGCCAAGCCCGGCCCTCTACCCGACGTTCCTGAACGCGACGGCGATGCTGTGGGAGCCCATCGCCGAGTTCATGGCGTCGCTCCCGTCCCCACCGCTTGTGCTCATCTCCGACTTCTTCCTCGGGTTCACACACGGCGTCACGGCCGACGCTGGTGTCCACCGCATCGTGTTCGTGCTTCTCCCTGGCCATGTGCAAGTCGCTAATCGCGAGCCCGCCACCGCCGCCAAGCGCGGAGCACGGCGCCAACTTCCACGTGGCCCACATGCCGGAGCGCGTGAGGATCACGTCGGCGGAGGTCCCGGACACGATCGCGAAGATCTTGGACCCGGAGGACCCGGTGAGCCGGTTCATCATCGACAACTTCGGCGAGTCGGACGAGCGCAGTTGGGTCGTGCTGGTGAACAGGTTCGCGACGGTGGACGAGGACTACGTGGCAGCCCTGATGTCGTTCTACCAGCCGGACGCCCGTGCCTGGCTGGTCGGCCCGATGTTTCTCGCCGCCGGCGACATGCCGGAGCGCGAGGAGGAGCATGACCCCGAGGGTTGTCTACCATGGCTCGACGAGAGGGCGGTGAGGTTGGAGACAGAGATCTACGTGTCGTTCGGCACGCATGCCTACGTTTCCGACGAGCAGCTCGACGAGCTGGCGTGCGGGCTGGTGCGGTCCGGCCACCCCTTCCTCTGGGCCGTGCGGTCCGCTGCGTGGTCACCGCCGGTGGAGGTGGGGCCGCGCGGACGGATCGTCCGCGGGTGGGTGCCTCAGAGAAGCGTGCTGGCTCACCGCGTGGTGGGAGGGTTCGTGAGCCACTACGGGTGGAACTCGGTGATGGAGTGCCTCGCGGCGGGGAAGCCTGTGCTGGCATGGCCGATTATGGCCGAGCAGCACCTGAACGCATACCACGTCGCGGACATCATCGGCGCCGGTGTCAGGATGATGGTCGTCAAGGTCGTCGGGGGCGCGGTCGTCGAGAGGGCGGCGGTGGAGCGGAAGGTGAGGAGGCTGATGGATGCCGGCGAGGAAGGGCGGAAGATGCGGGAGAAGGCCTCCTGGGCTCAGCAGGCGGCGAAGGCAGCGGTGAGTGACGGTGGCACGTCGCGCGTGGCGCTGATGAAGCTGGTGGAAGAGCTGCAGCGATGTGTAAATTATTGCTTAGCTTCTTTTTGTTTTAAAACTGGTAAAGTGTGTCGACCAACAGCTACCACGCACGTCGACACGAATCCAGCGAAAGTTTGTAAGACCATCATGCCATGTGCAAAGCACACTTAAAACAACACTTAAAACAACACGAATTCAGTCATTATCCTAGTTTGATATCTCGATCTAGTTGGAGCGCAATGTAAACAACAACAACAAAGTTATCAAGATTGTTTTTGGATCTGCAATACACTGTACACGACGTTGGCAATTTTAGATCTATGGAAGACGAACTATGCTCATGTATGTGTAATGTTTTTTCAGTTTAGCCTCATCGTCCACAGTTAGAGAAGCACAACCAGACCATGGTCAACCGATCCACCAAAGTACCTTTTTTAAATACCAAAACCACAACCAGACCATGGTCACGGTTTGTACCTAGAAAAACGACCGTGGGCACGGAAAAATTCCAAAACGACAACCATACTACGGTATGGATCGTACCAAAATTTCAACCACGCCGTGGTAAAGATTATACCAAAACAACAAACAAAGCACGGTCACGGTTTTTTTTTCTGCCAACGTGTGAAAAGCATCCAACGACCACATCCTTTTTCTATCCTTGTACTTCACCATAGCCGTGATCAGTATCTGCCATCGAGAAACCGCAGCTTCTTTGTTAGAAGAAAAATTATATTAGGTGAACCACATAAAATATAAGAGCTAACCTATAACAGGCCGATTGGAAAAAATGCCGCGGCTAATTGAACGACCACTTATCAACGACCATGGTTGTCCTTAATTACAACGTAGTTTGTTTTAAATTGGACCGTTCCGTCTCAAATGTGTGAAAAAGAGTAAAAAAGACAAATTCCATACGGTATGGCTCTAGGTACCGTCACCGTTGCAATGTGTCAAAACGTGTAAAAAAACCTAAATTGCACATGGATGGTTGCCTTGACCGTTGCCGAAACCATGGCCTTCCGTAGGACATAATTTTTATTAAACCATACCGTGCCGACGAAAATGTGTGAAAACTAGTAAAAATGACACATTTCATACGGTTACCGGCTACCGTCACCGGTGTGATTTGTCAAAAGGACTAAAAAAGGATAAAATTTCACATGACGGATGGTCACCACCGTAGCCGACACAATGTGTGGAATGATGTTAAAAAGGTGTGGAAAAGTTGTGGCAACGTTTATTCCTGCCGTTTTAGTGCAATCACGGAGCTCAAACGGCCGTTCAGTGAAAGTGCTCCTGGGTATTTGATCTGGACATGACTAGAATCAGAACTCCTTCTATCCAACGGCTGCTACCCTATGCACAGCTACCACCCTTGGTAGAAAATCCGTGTCGATAGGAAAATAGTGAGCTACCATGGGTGATAGCTATGCATACACATCTAACCATTAGATCTTATATAGGGAGCATAAAAGGAGCACACGGTGTTAGACCTTTTCGTTTTCTTCCCAGTTGGAACAATCCTTTCCGTTAGTTAACCATACCGTAACTCTTCCAAATAACAAAACAACAACCAGCCACGGATACGGTGTGTGGCATAAGAAAAGAAGCCGTCCGACGGTAAATTTCCAAAAATTTCAACACCCCCACTGTTCATACAAATCCTAGCATTTATTTTGGCACACACCGTATCCAAAGATCGGTCACGGTTGGCACTTTTTTTTGGAGTTGACCACGTGTGGATATTTAGCAAGTCATCACCTTTTTTCGAAATTACTTTTACCACATCCAAGACCGTGGCCGACGCAAATGTGTGAAAACAAGTAAAAAAAAGCACACGCGCGATGGATGGTCACCACCGTGACGGTGACAAAGTGTGAAAACAAGTAAAAAAGCACACAATCTGGGTACGGTTGCTTCTAGCCACCGTGACCGTGACAATGTGTCAAAATGTGAAAAAAGCTCTAAATGATCACACGATGGATGGTGACCACCGTTGCCGATGCGATGTGTGAAATCACGTTTCAAAAAATGAAGGTAGGTCATTTCCTTCTCTTCACGGTTCCAAGCTGATCAACTACGGCAACAATTACATTGGGCATTTAGTCTTGCTCCTCAAAACCTTTCCTCTGCATTGCATAGTTTGGACAGCTCTTGTTACGTATTATCCACTAGAAACATGAACCGCCTCCTAGGTCCATGCCTTGGATCATCGTCGCCGTCTGTCGACGAGAAGGTTGAGCAACCGCCTAGCGATAGCACGGTCCAAGATGTCGCAGATATGAGCATCGACGACCTCCCAGATGGAGTGATTGCATCAATACTTGAATCAGTTGCAGCATCAGCTCGTGTCCCCGCCGACTTTCTATCCGCAACCATGACGTGAGTATATCATTTTTAATTTTATTTATAATCCCCCCCCCCCCCCCCCCACAAACACACACAATAAATAATCCGTGGTTTCAATCCTTTAAACGCAGGTCCAAGAGGTTCACAGAGACTGGTAGGAGCGGTTCTGTCCTAAAAAAAGTTAGTGCGTGTTGCTTCGACGTCAGTGCAAAAAAATGGTCGGCTGGTCCAAAAACATTCTTGCAAACATGCGCCGAAGCAGGCAACCTTGATGCAGCATACATCCTAGGCATGGTATATTTAGATCTCGCCAAAACACCGACTTTTTTTATTTCACATATGTTGCAGCTTACATCCTCTTTTAGCACCTTTTAAAGGAATAACCCCAATTTTTGTAGATCATGTTCTACTGTGTCAAGCTACGGGCGGATGGCATTGCAAAGATATCATTAGCTGCAACGGGAGGGCACACAGATGCGATCTACGCCATGGCAGTCATAATGTTCAATGGAAGCGGTGGAGGCGAGGAAAGCAGAGACATATATGGGGCCACCCAGCTGTGTGCACATGCGGCATCCCTAGGACATGTTATCTCCCTAAGAGAGCTGGGGTTCTGCATGCACGATGGATACGGTATCGAACGAGATGCAACAGAGGGTCGCAGACTAGTAGCCCTTGCTAGGGCCCGTGAGATGGCTGAAGCCCTTGACGTTAACGGTTCTCTCTTGGGCCCAACAGAACCCGGTAAGGGTGGCCAACCTACCATAGCAAACAAGTTTATGGTAGAGTGGTTCGGAGCTGGAGATGAAACACCGATCGAGTCGGGCAATGAGGCTGACGTGTTACACATGTGCTCGAACCCCCTTTGCGGACGGCAAGAGACTAGAGCTTGAGAGTTTCGACAGTGCTCCGTGTGCGCCATGGTTCAATATTGCTCTCGAGCATGTCAGGCGAGGCACTGGACTCAACACGCCTCACCCTAAACGGTAGTTTCGTTCTCTGCATTTTGTTTTTTGGTGCTATGGGGCTTTCCATCAACCGATGTAAGCCATTAAAGTTTATGTAAGCGCATTTGTAAGGCAGAGTAGTCAGTGCCAATGGCTTTTCAATTGTCTTGATAATTAACAGAAACTAGTGGTAGAGTTCACTTTGTTACTAACCTAAAAAAAAGGAACAACAAGGCGACCAAACAGAATCACATACAAACTGAACCACATGGATGAATTTTTGGAACCACCTAGTTTTTTACATCGCGGGATGACCTTTTTCTACATGAATTGGGAACCCACACACGGGCCGGAGGAAATTTCTAATTCCTTCAACATATAAAGTCTTCCCTTTGCGATCGACGAACGTGCAAAATTCTAATCCTATTCATCACATAAAATCCCCAATTATGAAAGCCGAACTGGATTTTCTCTAATGCTTTTTCACCCTACAAGCCTGTACATGGAATGACAAACAACTCACCGAACGGGCAAGATTAGATAGCACTCCCACATAAAATATAAGGTCCAAAGTACTACAGCTCTGTTGTAAAGATTAACGCGATTAAATTTTCAACGAACATTGCTCACGTAGGACAAACTTAAGTCGAAACCATGCCGGCCCGACTAGAATGTGTGCAAATGAGTTAAAAAGACAAATTCTATACGGTACGGTCGGAGGTACCGTCACCGATACAATGTGTCAAAACGTGTAAAAATAGCCTTTTTGCACACGGCATGGCACCATGCGCCAGTCACCATCAGAATTTTCTGAAAGCTCAAGTCAAACTTATAGTCAAGTCTTCTTTTTCCGTGGCAATTTCTTGGGTTCACAACATTTTCCCGCGTAGCCCATTTCTTATCTTGCATCTCTTCTTCTAAAGTAGCTGCTTCTCCCTGACAAGGGTGATTTCTGCAAGGAGAAGCATCACCTTATGAGAAGTAGCAACCCATCTTGGAAGCCTCGGCCCGCATGGCAACCTGCAAAAAAAGAAAGGCTAGCATTTGAGTGGAAAAATCGTTGACAGAATATCCATATTAGGCAGGAAGAAATCAAAAAATGTGTGGGCGAAGAATAGAAAGTAAGCACCCATCTGCCGGGACAGCAGACGCCATCGCGAATCCACAGATGGTTTGCTCGGAAAGAAAGGTTGTACTAGCTTAGCCACATAAAAATTGAGAGCTAAATCTCGTTCAAAAAAAAAAAAAAAAATTGAGAGCTAAATCATAACAGTGCGATTGCTAAATGCTACAGCTAATTGCACCACCACTTAGCAACGTCTACCATGTAGCAACGACCATGGTCTTCCTTAGGACATATTTTTTATTTGAACCGTACCGTGCCGACGAAAATGTGTGAAAACTAGTAAAAAATCACACATTGCATACGGTATGGCTAGCAACCGTTACCGGCTACCGTCACCGGTGCAATTTTTCAAAAGGACTAAAAAAGGCTAAAAATTCACAAGACGGATGGTCAACACCGTTTGCCGACACAATGTGTGGAATGATGTTTAAAAAGGTGTTGGAAATTTGTGGCAGCGCTTTTTCCTGCCGTTTTAGACCGCATGCATTCACGGAGCTCAAACGGCCATTCAGTGAAAGTGCTCCTGGGTATTTGATCTAGACATGAGTAGAAGCGGAACTCCTTCTATCCAACGGCTGCTACCCTATGCATAGCTACCACCCTTGGTAGTAAATCCGCGTCGATATATATATATATATATATATATATATATATATATATATATATATATATATATATATATATATATATATATAGGACATATTCATGCTACACCCGGGTGTAGTTACTCCCACGTGTGTTTCACACAATCTAGGTAGTATCTATCATACCGAAGAGTATATACATGTTGTATGAAGTATATAAGAATATTTTGGTAGTATATATACTATTTTGTAGGTAGTATGTATATTTTTTTACGTACACTATTTTTTTACGTATAAATATGCATGTATTTTGTATATATAGTGCAAACTATGGGTGTATTTAATTTTTTTTCACCAAAGTTGGTATGGAGTATCTTAGATATAGTGTACAAACATACTCAAACAAATAAAGTATGTTATATACTTCCGTATGGTAGTATATGAGACGTGGGTGTAGTTACACCCAGGAGTAGGAAGTATTTATCCTATATATATATATATATATATATATATATATCGGTAATAATTTTCACTAAATATGCACATATTTGGTTACAAATACATGCTACTAACACATATGCGCAAATCATTTTGTCCAAGATGTGCACAGATCTGGTCATAAATACAAGATATCTAACACATGCATATAGATTTGGTAATCATTTTTTACAAATATTGAACCGGTAAACACACATTATATCCATCCATGTCTTAAACATACATCCGGTAAAACGCATTAAGATACAACACGCACAAAAGATCCAAATAATACATAGGAGTTAAAATTTTGGTACGTTTATATACCTTCTCGACGAATACCATACGGCTGGTGTTGGTCATGGTGGAGGGTGATGATGAGACGGGATGACCGGTATTCAACTGCCCGGATATTCATGAGCCAACTGCTGCAGGGCCGTCGGGGAGGACATCGGCATTGCAGCAGAAAATGCCTCCCATAAGGTCTTGGTTCCGCCTCACCGACCAGGTGATATTCCGGGTAGCAGATCTAAAAGAAGTTAGGCGGCTGTTGACGAGGTATTGACTACAGATTGTAGACTTAGGATTTCGTAGCAAGTAGAGGGCAAGTAGATCTCGAAGGTTTCAGCCGAATAAAGGTGCTCAACTTAATATTACGGTGGCTAGGGTTACAATGATTCAATCCCTCTTTCGACCTCAGCGTCCCCTTTATATAGGAGGAGAAACCGAGGGTTAAACGTGTCGTACAAGTACAATCTTTCGGGCCGCACTGAGCCTTTCCCGATGTTAATACAAACTTCGATAATGACTAGGACTTCCCTAATCCGAACATCTCCAATCTCCTTGGTCTCCAAAGCTTTGATTCCATGGGCCTTCGACTATAATAATAAACCAGGGGTATATATGCGACATACCCCTTAGGCATGCCTATGTCAGCTGTCGACTAGAGTGGTGGTCGCACAACATGATCCAAATATATACCATGACGAGGGTAGGGTTAGGTAGGATGGGCTATAATGGGCCTTCATTTTTCCACATGGTCCGTTACAAGTTAATCGTGTGTGATGAGACACTTCGCACATGGTTGCTTAAGGATCAAGTGTGTGTGATGTGGTGCATCGTACTTGCACACGGTTGCTTAAGGATCAATTATGTGTGATGTGGTGCATCACATTCGTTTGTTGGATGATTCATCACATGCGATTCATTTTAGACAAAGCGTGTTTATGAGAACAAACAAACAAAATGTGATGTAAAAAACAAACGTGAGCGAGGCATAATGAGACATAGTTCATAATATTTGGTTATAGGCCGGAAGGGTCCAATCAAACATGGTGGTTGCCCTAGCTACCTATAAAAAGATCACTAACTTAACACATTACAAGTTAATATTAAGTAGTCATGACACACACTACCTAATTAATTACTATTACTCTACATTTAGTAGTAGTGAGTACATGCTCATTGCACTCACTACATAGTAAATGGGAGATGACCATGACATTGGCAACTGCAGCTGCGCCCTTCCCAAGCTTGATGCTTGATGGCGTGTATTTCACACGTTCGTTGGGCAACCCCAAGAGGAAGGTATGATGAGCACAGCAGCAAGTTTTCCCTCAGAAAGAAACCAAGGTTTATCGAACCAGGAGGAGCCAAGAAGCACGTTGAAGGTTGATGGCGGCGGGATGTAGTGCGGCGCAACACCGAGAGATTCCGGCGCCAACGTGGAACCTGCACAACACAACCAAACTACTTTGCCCCAACGAAACAGTGAGGTTGTCAATCTCACCGGCTTGCTTTGTAACAAAGGATTAACCGTATTGTGTGGAAGATGATTGTTTGCGAGAGAAAACGAGTAGAAACAAGTATTGCGGTAGATTGTATTTCGGTAAAGAGAATTGGACCGGGGTCCACAGTTCACTAGAGGTGTCTCTCCCATAAGACGAACAACATGTTGGGTGAACAAATTACAGTTGGGCAATTGACAAATAAAGAGAGCATGACAATGCACATACATATCATGATGAGTATAGTGAGATTTAATTGGGCATTACGACAAAGTACATAGACCGCCATCCAAGCTGCATCTATGCCTAAAAAGTCCACCTTCGAGGTTATCATCCGAACCCCCTCCAGTATTAAGTTGCAAACAACGGACAATTGCATTAAGTATGGTGCGTAATGTAATCAACAACTACATCCTTAGACATAGCATCAATGTTTTATCCCTAGTGGCAACAGCACAACACAACCTTAGAACTTTCGTCACCTGTCCCGGTGTCAATGCGGGCATGAACCCACTATCGAGCATAAGTACTCCCTCTTGGAGTTAAAAGCATCTACTTGGCCAGAGCATCTACTAATAACGGAGAGCATGCAAGATCATAAACAACACATGTATAACTTTGATAATCAACATAACAAGTATTCTCTATTCATCGGATCCCAACAAACGCAACATATAGAATTACATATAGATGATCTTGATCATGATAGGCAGCTCACAAGATCCGACAATGATAGCACAATGGGGAGAAGACAACCATCTAGCTACTGCTATGGACCCATAGTCCGGGGGTAGACTACTCACACATCACACCGGAGGCGACCATGGCGGCGTAGAGTCCTCCGGGAGATGAATCCCCTCTCCGGCGAGGGTGCCGGAGGCGATCTCCAGGATCCCCCGAGATGGGATCGGCGGCGACGGCGTCTCGGTAATGTTTTCCGTATCGTGGCTCTCGGTACCGGGGGTTTCGTCACGGAGGCTATTTGTAGGCGGAAGGGCAAGTCAAGAGGCGGCACGGGGGCCCACACCACGGGCCGGCGCAGCCAAGGGGGCCGCGCCGCCCTAGGGTTTGGCTCCCCCGTGGCCCCTCTTCGTCTCGTCTTCGGTCTTCCGGAAGCTTCGTGAGAAAATAGGCCTCCGGGCTTTTATTTCGTCCAATTCCGAGAATATTTCTTTACTAGGATTTCTGAAACCAAAAACAGCAGAAAACGAGCAATCGGCACTTCGGCATCTTGTTAATAGGTTAGTTCCGGAAAATGCACGAATATGATATAAAGTGTGCATAAAACATGTAGATAACATCAATAATGTGGCATGGAACACAAGAAATTATCGATACGTTGGAGACGTATCAGCATCCCCAAGCTTAGTTCTGCTCGTCCCGAGCGAGGTAAAACGATAACAAAGATAATTTCCGGAGTGACATGCCATCATAAACTTGATCATACTATTTGTAAAGCATATGTAGAGAATGCAGCGATCAAAACAATGGTGATGACATGAGTAAACAAGTGAATCATAAAGCAAAGACTTTTCATGAATAGCACTTCAAGACAAGCATCAATAAGTCTTGCATAAGAGTTAACTCATAAAGCAATAATTCAAAGTAAAGGTATTGAAGCAACACAAAAGAAGATTAAGTTTTAGCGGTTGCTTTCAACTTGTAACATGTATATCTCATGGATATTGTCAACATAGAGTAATATAATAAGTGCAATAAGCGAATATGTAGGAATCAATGCACAGTTCACACAAGTGTTTGCTTCTTGAGGTGGAGAGAAATAGGTGAACTGACTCAACATTGAAAGTAAAAGAATGGTCCTCATAGAGGAAAAACATCGATTGCTATATTTGTGCTAGAGCTTTGATTTTGAAAACATGAAACAATTTTGTCAACGGTAGTAATAAAGCATATGCATCATGTAAATTATATCTTATAAGTTGCAAGCCTCATGCATAGTATACTAATAGTGCTCGCACCTTGTCCTAATTAGCTTGGACTACCTGGATTATCACCGCAATACATATGCTTTAACCAAGTATCACAAAGGGGTACCTCTATGCCGCTCGTACAAAGGTCTAAGGAGAAAGCTCGCATTTGGATTTCTCGCTTTTGATTATTCTCAACTTAGACATCCATACCGGGACAACATAGACAACGGATAATGGACTCCTCTTTTAATGCTTTAAGCATTCAACAACAATTAATTCTTTTCTCATTAGAGATTTGAGGATGTTTGTCCAAAACTGAAACTTCCACCATGGAACATGGCTTTAGTTAGCGGCCCAATGTTCTTCTCTCACAATATGCATGCTCAAACCATTCAACTCGGTGTAGATCGCCCTTACTTCGGACAAGACGAACATGCATAGCAACTCACATGAAATTCAACAATGAGTTGATGGCGTTCCCCAGTAAACATGGTTATCGCACAACAAGCAACTTAATAAGAGATAAAGTGCATAATTACATATTCAATACCACAATAGTTTTTAAGCTATTTGTCCCATGAGCTATATATTGCAAAGGTGAATGATGGAATTTTAAAGGTAGCACTCAAGCAATTTACTTTGGAATGGCTGGAAAATACCATGTAGTAGGTAGGTATGGTGTACACAAATGGCATAGTGGTTGGCTCAAGTGTTTTGGATGCATGAGAAGTATTCCCTCTCGATACAAGGTTTAGGCTAGCAAGGCTTATTTGAAACAAACACAAGGATGAACCGGTGCAGCAAAACTCACATAAAAGACATATTGTAAACATTAT
Organism: Lolium rigidum; assembly: GCF_022539505.1. Lineage (NCBI taxonomy): Eukaryota > Viridiplantae > Streptophyta > Magnoliopsida > Poales > Poaceae > Lolium > Lolium rigidum. The sequence goes on along the minus strand of NC_061514.1, from coordinate 248,393,148 downwards.
AAGACTCTACACCGTCTTCCTTGCTGTTCAAACTCAATACTAGAAATTATCTAGACTTTAGAGAAACCAAATATGCAAACCAAATTTTAGCATACTCTATGTATTTCTTCATTAATGGGTGCAAAGCATATGATGCAAGAGCTTAAACATGAGCACAACAATTGCCAAGTATCACATTACCCAAGACATTTATAGCAATTACTACATGTATCATTTTCCAATTCCAACCATATAACAATTTAACGAAGGAGAAACTTCGCCATGAATACTATGAGTAGAAACCAAGGACATATTTGTCCATATGCTACAGCGGAGTGTGTATCTCTCCCATAAAGTGAATGCTAGGATCCATTTTATTCAAACAAAACAAAAACAAAAACAAACCGACGCTCCAAGAAAAAGCACATAAGATGTGGCCGAATAAAAATGTAGTTTCAGGGGAGGAACCTCATAATTTGTTGATGAAGAAGGGGATGCCTTGGGCATCCCCAAGCTTAGACGCTTGAGTCTTCTTGATATATGCAGGGGTGAACCACCGGGTGCATCCCCAAGCTTAGAGCTTTCACTCTCCTTGATCATGTTGCATCATACTCCTCTCTTGATCCTTGAAAACTTCCTCCACACCAAACTCGAAACAACTCATTAGAGGGTTAGTGCACAATATAAATTGACATATTCAGAGGTGACACAATCATTCTTAACACTTCTGGACATTGCATAATGCTACTGGACATTAGTGGATCAAAGAAATTCATCCAACATAGCAAAAGAGGCAATGCGAAATAAAAGGCAGAATCTGTCAAAACAGAACAGTTCGTATAGACGAATTTTAAAATGGCACCAGACTTGCTCAAATGAAAATGCTCAAATTGAATGAAAGTTGCGTACATATCTGAGGATCATGCACGTAAATTGGCATAATTTTCTGAGCTTCCTGCAGGGCAGTGGGCTCAGATTCGTGACAGCAAAGAAATCTGGAACTGCGCAGTAATCCAAATCTAGTACTTACTTTTCTATCAACGGCTTAACTTGGCACAACAAATCATAAAACTAAGATAAGGAGAGGTTGCTACAGTAGTAAACAACTTCCAAGACACAAATATAAAACAAAGTACTGTAGCAAAATAACACATGGGTTATCTCCCAAGAAGTTCTTTCTTTATAGCCATTAAGATGGGCTCAGCAGTTTTAATGATGCACTCGCAAGAAATAGTATTTGAAGCAAAAGAGAGCATCAAGAGGCAAATTCAAAACAAATTTAAGTCTAACATGCTTCCTATGCATAGGAATCTTGTAAATAAACAAGTTCATGAAGAGCAAAGTAACAAGCATAGGAAGATAAAACAAGTGTAGCTTCAAAAATTTCAGCACATAGAGAGGCATTTTAGTAACATGAAAATTTCTACAACCATATTTTCCTCTCTCATAATAACTTTCAGTAGTAACATGAGCAAACTCAACAATATAACTATCACATAAAGCATTCTTATCATGAGTCTCATGCATAAAATTATTACTCTCCACATAAGCATAATCAATTTTATTAGTTGTAGTGGGAGCAAATTCAACAAAGTAGCTATCATTATTATTCTCATCAAGTGTAGGAGGCATAGTGTAATCACAACAAAATTTACTCTCCATAGTAGGTGGCATCAAAAGACCACTATCATTATCATCACAAATAGGAGGCAAAGTATCATACAAGAAAATTTTCTCCTCAATGCTTGGGGGACTAAAAATATCATGCAAACAAGCTTCCCCAAGCTTAGAACTTTCTATATCATTAGCAACAATGGTATTCAAAGTGTTCATGCTAATATGTTCCATGGGTTTTTTAATTTTCGCATCAAACCATCCATGTCTTAAATCAGGAAATAGAATAAGAAGCTCATTGTTGTCCATTATGCCAAACTAGTGTAATCACGCAACTTAGTATTCTCAACAATACCCATTTAGCAGTAGTAAATAGAGCAAACTAGATAAAGTAAATGCAAGTAAACTAATTTTTTTTGTGTTTTTGATATAATGCAGCAAACAAAGTAGTAAATAAAATAAAGCAAGACAAAAACAAAGTAAAGAGATTGAGAAGTGGAGACTCCCCTTGCAGCGTGTCTTGATCTCCCCGGCAACGGCGCCGTGAAAATATGCTTGATGGCGTGTATTTCACACGTTCGTTGGGCAACCCCAAGAGGAAGGTATGATGAGCACAGCAGCAAGTTTTCCCTCGAAAAGAAACCAAGGTTTATCGAACCAGGAGGAGCCAAGAAGCACGTTGAAGGTTGATGGCGGCGGGATGTAGTGCGGCGCAACACCGGAGATTCCGGCGCCAACGTGGAACCTGCACAACACAACCAAACTACTTTGCCCCAACGAAACAGATGAGGTTGTCAATCTCACCGGCTTGCTGTAACAAAGGATTAACCGTATTGTGTGGAAGATGATTGTTTGCAGAGAAAACAGTAGAAACAAGTATTGCAGTAGATTGTATTTCAGTAAAGAGAATTGGACCGGGGTCCACAGTTCACTAGAGGTGTCTCTCCCATAAGACGAACAGCATGTTGGGTGAACAAATTACAGTTGGGCAATTGACAAATAAAGAGAGCATGACAATGCACATACATATCATGATGAGTATAGTGAGATTTAATTGGGCATTACGACAAAGTACATAGACCGCCATCCAACCGCATCTATGCCTAAAAAGTCCACCTTCAAGTTATCATCCGAACCCCTCCAGTATTAAGTTGCAAACAACGAGACAATTGCATTAAGTATGGTGCGTAATGTAATCAACAACTA
>NC_061514.1:248277608-248390249 GCF_022539505.1 Lolium rigidum | reverse complement strand
ATGAAACCGACACCAACGAGAAGAAGGAGAGATTCCTGAACGGACTGCATGATGAGATGCATACTGTGCTGGTCAACGTCCCCTTTGCTGACCTAGAAGCCCTGGTGGACTCAGCCATCCAGATGGAGGGAAACTGCATCAAGCCAATGAGAACCGCAAGCGCCGCATGATGAATCAGAGTGGGCCCAGCAATACCCCAAGGTATCGCCCCAACTCAAGTGGAGGATTCAACCCCAGGAACAACAAGCCCCATGTGCCGCGCCACGTTCGGAGTTTTCAGAATCGGAGTGGAGGACACCCAAGGCCAGGAGGCCACAACAACAACAACCACCATGCCAACAACAACAACTTCAACCGTGCCCCGATGAGAGCCCCCGGCAACCACAACAACAACACCGCTCCAAGGACTGGGAGCAACACTGTCCCCGTTGCCCCCAAGGACAAGTCAACTGTGACTTGTTACGAATGTGGAATAGTGGGTCACTACTCCAATGAGTGACCCAAGAAGCTAGCCAAGACCACCCCCAATACCACTGCACCTGCTCGGCCAGCCAACGCCGTGTCTCACTCTGGAAGGAAGTTCACCCCGAACAACCCGAACAACCGCAGCGGCCTTCTTTCACATGAACGCCGAAGAAGCCCAGGAAGCTACCCGCATGTCGTGGCTGGGTATGTTCTCTGTTAACTCAATACCTGCAAGAGTGTTGTTTGATTCCGGAGCATCGCATTCGTTTGTTACAGAAGATTTTGCATGCACTAGTAAGATTCAACCAATCAGTTTGAAACATGTCATGATAGTTCAAATACCTTGTTCAACTACAAAAGCTAGAAAAATTTGCAAAGATGTCCCCATCAGAATACATGAAATAGATTTTTATGCAAATTTGATTGTTCTGGGAACAAAAGGTTTGGAAGTAGTACTGGGTATGGATTGGATGTCAAAACATCATGGATTGATTGATTGTGCCAAGAAGGCCATCACCATGACTAGTAGCACCGGAGTGTTAGTAGAACACGTGTCCGAAAGGCTGCCCGTAAAGTTCACCCGCAAACTGAGGTTTAGCCAAGCCAACCTTGGATCGGATCGGGTAGTCCGTAGATACCCCGATGTGTTTCCTGATGATCTACTCGGTATGCCCCCAGATCGGGATATCGAGTTTATCATTGAGTTAATACCTGGAACATGACCCATAGCTCAGAGACCCTATAGTATGAACCCAGCAGAGTTAGTGGAACTGAAGAGGCAACTGGATGACATGCTGTACAAAGGTCTGATTCGACCAAGTGCGTCGCCTTGGAGATCACCAGTTTTATTTGTGGATAAGAAAGACGGTGCCACTCGTTTATGTACGGACTACCGTAAGCTTAACGATGTCACCATCAAGAACAAATACCCCTTGCCAAAGATAGAAGACCTGTTTGACCATCTGACCGGTGCCAGAGTGTTCTCTAAGATTGATCTTAGGACTGGTTACCATCAACTGAAGATTCGTGCAACCGATATCCCCAAAACTGCCTTCACCACCAGATATGGATTGTATGAGTACAATGTCATGTCATTTGGATTTACCAATGCCCCCGCTTATTTCATGAATCTCATGAATAAGATCTTTATGAACTTTTTGGATAAGTTTGTCGTTGTCGTCATCGACGACATCCTAATATACTCCAAATCAGAAGAAGAGCATGAGCAACATTTGGAAGTTATCCTGGAAACCCTTAGGAAGCATCAGTTGTATGCCAAGTTCAGCAAATGTGAGTTTTGGTTAAAGGAAGTAGGATTCCTGGGACACATCTTGTCTGCAGGAGGAATTGCAGCAGATCCCGCAAAGATCAAGACCGTCGAGGAATGGAAAGCCCCAACCACCCAGACTGAAGTCCGTGCATTTCTGGGATTAGCGGGATATTACCGCAGGTTTGTTGAAGGATTTTCCAGCATCGCAAGACCAATGACTCAACTATTGAAGAAGGACAAGAAGTTTGAATGGACTGACAAATATGAAGAGAGTTTCCAGAAACTCAAGAGCAGATTAACCACATCCCCAATTTTGATCATGCCCGATATCACCAAGCCATTTGACGTCTATTGTGACGCATCCAAGATTGGTCTTGGATGTGTGTTGATGCAAGAAGGCAAGGTGATATCATACCTGTCAAGGCAACTGAAGCAACATGAGCAGAATTATCCAACCCATGACTTAGAGTTAGCCGCAGTAGTCTTAGCCTTAAAAGTATGGCGTCATTACCTCATGGGTAATCGATGCGAGATCTATTCGGATCACAAGATCTTGAAGTATATTTTCACCCAGAAGGAGCTGAATATGAGGCAGTGAAGATGGATTGAGTTGAACAAGGATTATGACATGGAAATTCACTATCACCCCGGTAAGGCCAATGTGGTAGCGAATGCCCTGAGTAGACAACCCAGTCAGTTGAACTCCATGATCGCAGAAGAACAGCCTAGTTTGTATCAAGAATTTGAACAATTTAGACTAGAGATAGTTAGTGAAGGATTCCTAGCGAGCATTGAGCTCCAGCCCACTTTGATGAGTCAGATCAAGGAAGCTCAGAAGGGAAATGCCAGCATTGATGGAATCAAGAGTCAAATAGCTGCAGGAAAGGCACCTGTATTTACCGAAGATGAAGAAGGAGTTCTTTGGTACAACGGACGCCTATGTGTGCCGGCAGATTCAGAGTTGAAGCAAGTCATTCTGAAGGAAGCCCATGATACCCTGTATTCCATTCACCCCGGAGGAACCAAGATGTACCAAGACTTAAAGGAACAATTTTGGTGGCATGGAATGAAGAGAGAAATTGGAAGCTACATAGCTAAGTGTGACATCTGTCAACGAGTCAAAGCAGAACATCAGCGACCCGCAGGATTACTGCAGCCATTACAGATCCCTGAATGGAAGTGGGATTCTGTAGGAATGGACTTTATCACTGGTTTGCCCAAATCAAGTAGAGGAAATGATTCTATTTGGGTAGTGGTCGATAGATTAACCAAGGTAGCCCATTTCATACCCGTCAAGACCACATAAGAAGGCCCCAAGCTAGCTGAGTTATATATCTCCAGAATAGTCAGCCTGCATGGAACCCCAAAGTCGATTGTGTCAGATAGAGGATCTCAATTCACCTCAAGATTCTGGCAGAAAGTACATGAAGGACTAGGAACCCGGCTGAATTTCAGCACAGCTTATCACCCGCAGACTGACGAACAGACCGAAAGAGTCAACCAGATACTTGAAGATATGTTGAGAGCCTGTGTGCTAGAATATGGATCTAAGTGGGAAGACTGTCTGCCTTATGCAGAATTCTCATACAACAACAGCTATCAAGCCAGCTTGCAAATGGCCCCCTTTGAAGCCCTGTACGGAAGGAAGTGCCGTACCCCTTTGAACTGGTCAGAAGTCGGAGATAGTCAAATCTTTGGCCCAGATATTCTCCGAGAAGCTGAAGAGAAGGTTCACAAGATCCGTGAATACCTCAAGACTGCCCAGTCAAGACAGAAGAGTTATGCCGACAAGAGACGCCGAGATATGACTTTCAATATCGGAGACTTTGTGTATCTCAAAGTATCTCCCCTCAAAGGAATGCAGAGATTCCAATTCAGAGGAAAGCTTGCACCTAGATATGTTGGACCTTTCAAAGTACTGAGTCGCTGAGGAGAAGTATCATATCAGCTTGAGCTACCGGAGGAAATGTCCGCTGTGCATAATGTGTTTCACATATCACTACTTCGGAAGTGTTTAGAAGTTCCGGAGAAGACGGAGGTGTTCAAAAACATCGATCACAGATCGGTGGATATCAACAAGGACTTGACTTATCGTGAAGTACCCATTCGTATCTTGGAGGAAGCATTCCGAACCACCCGCACCAGAAGTATCAAGTTCCTGAAGATTCAATGGAGCAATCATACTGAAGAAGAAGCCACTTGGGAGTGAGAAGAGGATATGAAGACTAAATTCCCAGATCTCCTTAGTACCTAGTTTTCTTTAAGATCTCGGGACGAGATCTTTTGTAAGGGGGAAGGGTTTGTAACATCCCAAATTTCAAATCAATGAGAAAAGAGGTTTCCATTCTTCAAATTTGAGAAACAACAAAAACTTTTATTAAATCTTGTGCTATGCATAGTGCTCATACTTAATCCTTGTGTTTTTTCCATGATGATTGTTGGTATGCATATCAAATGTGCTAAAACCCTAAACCATCATGAATGTAATCAAAGAAGAAAAGAAGAAGAATAGAAAAATGCACATCACCTCACATATGTGCTTATGGCCAATTTTGCAAATCTTGAACCTAGGCCAATTTGACTTGTGCCAATGGTTGGGTAATGTTACTAAACACTTAAGAACCACTTTTGAATCAAAGAAACTCAAATCAAATCAAATGCAAAAACTACTCACATAAGATAATGGTAAAAACTGCCATTTATCTCATGTTACTCACTTTGAGCCCCTGGATTAAGAGTTTTCTAAACTAAAACCTCCCAACTCTTTGCACCTCATCCAAGACCTCATCAAGGTGAACAACTTTGGTAAAGACCACCCCTGCAAATTCTTGCTAGATTCCAAGTTATGATCAAGCAAAGTAGCAACACCAAAACAGATTCTAGATTGTGCCCATTTTGAAATTTCACAAACCAACTCAATTTTGCACACCACCACCACCATTGTGTGCCAAATTATATTAGAATGAACTGCACCAAAAATCTTTGCAAAATTCCAAAGTTCACCTCTTGCGGCCATTTGGCCGAGCACCTTATGAGCACAATTCTGCCAACTCAACCCCTGCTATAATCCTTTGGGTTTTAGACTAAACCAACTTTCTCAAGTCAGCAAAGACACTCTCCTCAATCCCCTGGACCAAACCCAGCCCTTTACACCACTGTGCCAAGTACAAATTTGACCAAATGATGATCATGCCGAGCCCTATGTCATCACCTTGCCAACTCTCCTCTCCACTCACTTCAACCATGCATCATCATGTCCTGGACTTCCCTCTCACTCTCCTGAGCACGCTAGTACTGGCCATCGACGAAGGAGAGCAAGCCACGAGCCAGCACGCACGCGCCCAATGACGTCCAGTGAGCGCCAGAGCGCGCCACGACACGCCCCGGAGCGCGCCAGAGCACGCACGCCCCACGTCACCCTCGTCCTCCCCTTGCTCTCTCCTCGCGCCAGCAGCTCCGCCACGACACCAGCTACACGCCAGACACAATCACCTGCGCCGGAGAGGATAGTAGACGACGCCATCATCCACGACTTTCGTTGCAGTACCGCAAGCTTCCGCCAAGCTCCCGCGCGCGTCACTGCCTCGTTTTCACCGCCGTCAAGTGCGTCGTGCTCGCCAGGACCTCGCCAACCCCGCTACGTCATCGCCAGCCCATCTGCGCCCCTGTAGCGACGACGCCATGGATGACCTACCGCACCGAGCCGCAGACCCCGACACCGCTATAACTAGAGGCGTCCCGCGCCTCCAATCTTCACAGCATTCACCTCTCCTCTCCTCTCTGACCCTCCTCGACCACATGCAACTCCACATTGTCCACCATAGCCAGCCAATTTCATCGCCGGAGTCCGTGAAGCCGCCGCGGAAGAAGGAGAAGCTACGAGCCACCTCCGACGACACCGCTTGTACCAGGAGGCTCGCCGTCGTCCACAACGCCGCCGCAGCACCTCTCCGACGATCCCCGCACCGCCGGTGAGCCGCCGACCCCTGCCCTCGCCGCGCCAGTGAGCTGCGCTCGTCGCCGACGACGGCGCACGCCAGCCGTTAGATCTTGTTCTAATCGCATGCCTCTGGTTAACCCATACAGTTTCGCTGTTTAAAGGTCGCTAACAGGTGGAGCCCACCTTGTCAGGCAGCCCACGCATGCGAGACGCGCTGCTGGGCTGGCTTTCCCTGTTTCTTTCTCTTCGGCCCGTTAGGCTGTTCCCGCCAGGCCCATTAATTCAAACTTTGATTTTCAGTTTTAAATCAATTTCAATACTGGTTCCAATTTCACATTTAAATTTAGGAAGATCTACTGAGCCAAATTTTGTGAATTTGGTATTGTTGGAAAGCTTGTGAAAAGCTCTAACCAACCCCACAGGTCTCAAACCTAGATACATTATAGAATTAATGTAGTAAAAATAACAAGGAAGAGCCTTTTCCAAATTCAAACATTTATTTAAAATCAACCCTAAGTGATTTTGAGTTGATTCCAACTCTCATAAATCACATTTCACCTACTCTACATGAATATGTGAAAACATCACATAGTTGTTTGTATGATCATGGGCTAGAGCAAAATAATGGCTATGTGGCTATTTCTAGCCCATTTAAAACTATCCAAAATTATTTCTTAAATAGTATGAGAGGTTCCCTCTCATGTAAATCATGGTCTTAAGCAATTCAATATGAATTGTTGACTTTGGTCTATAGCACCTCATAGTGGATTACTTAGAGATATTAAATTTTTGCAATAGTAGTGTTTAAATTGCATGAGGTTTACTACCTCATTTAAATCCTTTTTCTCAAATGATAAGGGTGAAGTGTTGACCTTGGTCAACATAATCTCACACTTATTATTTAAGGAAATTAAATCTTAATAGGATTCAATGAGAGGAAATTATTTCTCTTACAAGTTTTCTTAAACACAAAGCCAACCCCTTGTGATTAAGGTTGTGATGATATGATGGTGGGTGTGACCCATTTGTGTGTTTAGTCTAGCCCTCAAGATTTGTTTGATGATTGTATACTTTGTATCCGTTTATAGACGCTAGTACCGAGGAATACCAGGAGGAGGAGGTCTACTACCAGGAAGAAGAAGAAAGCTTTGACCACTGTACCAATCAAGGCAAGCTATACTCTTGCAAGTTACCCTAGTGCAAGCTCAACTTGAGCAAGGAACTAATACCCTATTACTTGGTGTTTTACTTTACAAATCCCAGTTTTTATCTCTCAAAGCTTTTACTTTGATTTTCCCAAGTCTTACTTTTATAGATTACTTGAGTCTAGATAAGGGAGTACAAGAATACCAAAGTTAGCCTAGAAAGCTACAAGCTAGTTAGCACCCCTCATGACTAGTTGCTAGTGCTAAACTAAAAGTGACTACTCTAGCTGAGAACATGTGAATCTTTTGAATATAAAAACCTTGGAATGATGAGTCATTCTATTGAAAGATTTTGAAGGTGAAAGTGACTTGAATGAAATGGTGATTTTGATAAAAACTGATGATTGGGTTTGGATGCGATACCATTCCAATTCTTGAGTACCCCCACATTACCTGATTATGGGTAAGGCTTTAGCTGGAACTTTATGTCTCTTAGTATGGGTTCCCTCTGAACAAGCGTCACAGAGGTTATGCAAAGGCTGCCTCCGTTGAAAGTGAAATGACGTGAAAAGAGTTGAATGCCCTACCCAAGCCATGTGCAGTTCCCAGGATAGCAGTTGGTTATTACTGGGAGGCCAAGCTCATGGGGAGAGGTGCCTATACTAGGATGTGTAAGTGAAAGGTTAATGGTTGATGATCCGTATACTGAGTTATGATTATTCAGGGGTATCCCTGATGGATGTAATCAAATGTTGTGGCACAAGTGTGCAACCTCTGCAGAGTGTAAACCTATTCGAATAGCCGCGTCCTCGGTCATGGACAGTTGGAAATGCCATACTGTTGCGTCATCAGAACTTTTTGCAAAAGGTGACTTGTGAATTGAATTTGAAAGGTGACTTTGATTTGAATCACAACATAGTTGTGGGAATGACACTAATGTTCCCACTTGAGTTAAGTTAGGCAAATGAAGAGTCTTTGTTTACTAAATTCTTATGAAATAAAACTGGCTTTATGCAAATAAACTTAGAGCTTAGAACCCCCTCACTAAAACTGTTAGTACTTACACTAGTATTAGTTTGCGAGTACTTGAAAGTACTCACGGCTGTGTCCCTGGCTATTCAAATGGCCAGACTATGAAGAGGAGCAACAGTATCAGGATGACGGACAACAGGACGTCTACGATAACTAGGATCATCTTCTAACGTCAAGCGTTGCCTGTGGATTAGATGGACTACTACAACTTCGCTTCCGCTATGTGTTGTGTGTGTGTTGATCTCTAGATCAACTATTATTGTAAGTGTGGATCATGTGATCTATTGTTGTAAGAAGACTATGGTTTGTAATGAATGATGACTCTATGATATTCAACTGTTATGTCTCGCAAAAACAATCTTCCTGGGATTGCGATGTATGGCATAATAGGCATCTGGACTTAAAATTCCGGGTGTTGACAAAAAGTGTAGGAAGCGGAGATGAAGAAGGCTTCCAAGGCCCGGATCCATGAGGGTGAAAAGGGGCAGTGGTGACCATGCGAAGTCAAAGACTTGGAGCTCAGAGACCTCCAGAACGAGGGCATGATTTCTCCGCACTGGAGTTTCATGAAAGACTCCGTCACCCCCAAACCAGATCCGGACGAACGCGTCCTGACAAAGGCCTGGGTGGAGCACGGTCTATCGCTCCCTTGTTCCGAATTCTTTCTCTCCATCCTCTCCACATACGGCCTCTAGCCGCATAAAATATGTCCCAACTCCTACCTCCTCCTCTCAAACTTCGTGACGCTCTACGAAGGGCATCTCGGAATTTGCCCCGACGTCCGCCTATGGCAATTCTTTTTCCGATTCAAGAAGGAGACGAATGACAAGGCGATGGTGAACTGCGGAAGCATGACTTTCATGCTCCTCCCTGGAAGGATGTATCCGCCTCACTCTTCACACGAGTCCGTTCGGTGTTGGAACGCCGAATGGTTCTATGTGAAGAACATCCAAGTTCCGGACGTCCACGACGGGCATCCCAAGTTCGTCAACAAGCCTCCGGAAGAACTGGCCAGCTGGAGCTTCATCCCCACCCTCGCTCACTTCCCAATTCTAGAGAAAGCAGCGCGGAGGATTTCCTGGTTAGTCCATGACGGGCTAACCGGAACTGACCTCACTCTCAGTTGGTTCTCTCGCTGAATCCAACCACTGAAGTACGACCCGCGTCTGATCTGCGCGTACACTGGGGTGGATGATCAACTCCGAGTCACCCGCCACGATCTGCCAGCGGATTCTCTGAAAAGGAGGATCATGACGCCTGTGAAGATTCCCCAGGGCCAACCGGTCCCGGAATTAGTGAAAGACATCAAAGTGAACGACCAGTGTCCTCCGGTACGTATCCGTACTTTGTTATGTTAACTTCTTATTTTTCGAAGTATTCTAACTTTTTCATGTTTTCCTCTCCAGCTCAACTCTTTGGCGGAGGAGGATTTGCGCAACATACTCAGAGTTCCTGTCAGCGGCGACGCGGCGGAGGAGGATCCGGAGGATGATGATGAGGAGGAGGAGCAAGCACCCAAGAAGGTTGCTCCCCGAGCCACCAAGCGTCCCCGCGCCAGGGTTTCCGGCTCCGAAGCCGGAGCCAGCGGCGAGGCCTCCGCCAAGAAGGCCAAGATCAAGCCACCCCCGCTCGACTCGAAGAAGGCGGAACGCGATCGCCTCAAGATGTTGTGCACAGCAGGAAGAGGATCACGCTCGCTCATTCCCGGCACCACGTAAGTCTCCGAGTTCATACGTCTTTTTCAACTTGTGCAATTTGTTACTCATACATTTCCTTTGCTTGTTGTAGGAACCCAACCACCACCACCACACGAACCAACATCCAGAAGCCTATCACGAAGTATATGAAGGCATCTCCGGCTGTTGGTCCCCTTACTCCAGCTCCGCCAAGCACTTCTCACGCAGCTCCCCAACCATCTCCGCCCAGAGCTCAACCCTCGCCCACGCCCGCTACCGAAGCTCAAGTGGAAATCATTCCAGTGAGTAGCGAAAAGGCAGGTGGAGGAAGCTCCGGAACGAAGTGACCCACTCCCGAGGAAGCTCAAGTCCGAGGCCAAGAAGAAGTGGAAGTGAATTCAGAAAAGGCTGAAGTTGTGGCTAGTGATGCCGTCGGATTCCCAGAGAATTTTGGCGATCCTACCGATCCTACCTCCACCCCCAAGGCATATGCCACTAAGTTTTTCAATAAACTTACTGAGAAAGAGAAGTGGAATCTTGAACAAGATCTGCTTAATTCCATACTCAACAATGCCTGGGGCAAAGCTGATGCGGAATCCTTAGAGATTCAAAATTTTAAGAAGGAGATCGGGAAATTCTACGACAAGCTTCTCGTCAAGCGCAAGGTAATTCCCAGTAGCCCCCAAGTATCTAGGCGGAAACTAGTAAGAGTTAGCACCTGGATACTTGAGTAGAAAGAACTGAAGAATATTTAAAAGGTGACGTAGTAGCCCCCAAGCGTTATGGCGGAAATATTTCCGGCAATAATGCTTCGAAAAGGTCAACTTTTTTTTTGTTTAAAGCATAATCGGAACTTATTCCTGCTCTGTTTCTGTTATAGGAACAACAAGCGCTACATTATGAGCTCCATAAGAACATCGCCTTGCAGCGCCGTGTCACCTTGAGCCAGGCGGAAAAAATCCATGCTGCTAAGGAAGATAATGCAGAACTGAAAAAGCAGTTAGCGGAAGCCCAAGGTTTGTTTTCGAACAAACTTGTCATTAATCCAGATTCCGACTATCGAATTAATTTTTAACTTAACTTTGGACAGGTGCATCTTCTTCCCTCGCCACTGCCTCCTCCGAGCTAGAGAATCTGCGCTCCTCTTATAAAGATCTAGAGACAAAGCTCATTGAGGCAGAACAAAAGCGGGAGCATGCGAAGAAGCAGCTGGCGGAGAAGAACTCCGAACTCATCAAGAAAGAAGGCGAGTTTGCCATGAAGCAAAAGGTTGACATCGACACACTGCAAAGGCTGCAGAAGGAAAATAATGGGATCCGGAAGTATATGGATACTGCGGAGAAGCATTGGGACATTCTCAACGCAGATGTCATGGGTAGGTATCCGGAAATTTCTAAGGAAAACTTATCCTTGAATTCAATCTTACGCTTGTCTCCGATCATTTCATGCAGAGCCACTCAGATATGATGAAGAGCGTCGGAACCAATTTCCTCGCGATGACCTCCTCCAGCTCGCTGAAGATGAATGCAAAGACCTCATCTCAACCTGCTGGAAAATCTATCATAATCTGGCGATCAAGGACAGCCGTACTTGCGACGTCCGTGAGCTTATTCAGAAAATGGATATTCTTTCGGAGCTGGTTGTAGATCTTCAAGCTTCATCAGCTCGAGGTGCTTTTGCAATGTCCTTGGCCATGTGCCTGGCCCATAACCCGAAGCTCAATATAGACAGAGTCACTACCGGTGTTCCTCCGACTGCGGATGTCAGCGCACTCCTAAATGCATTCAGTGGCTATGACACCCGGATCGCCCGAAGAATCCGCCATGAAGAATTTTATGACAAGGTTGTACTTCCTGCCGACGATCCTCTTGAAGCAGAACTTCATAAGGAACGCGAGGCGGAAGCGCGACCTACCGGATCCGGCGATGGGAGCCAATACACCTGGACTAGCTCCAAGGAGGCCAAGAAGAACAAGTCCAAGGGCAGCGCAGCGTCTCCGACTGAAGAGGATGAAGAGAGCGATGATGATGACGCGTCTTCTTCGCCTCAAGATGAAGAGAAAGGCGAACCGGAACCAGATGTCCAAGGATGTTCCTGTGGGGCCCCGGACTTACCAGTCCAGAACTCCTGTTATGCATACAATTTCACGATCCCAAGATCATTCCATCGTGAATACATAACCAAACTGATACCAGATTACATCATCCATTACAGTACCGAATTTAAGTAATACGAAGTCTTACATCATAGGCCATCAAGGCCGTAGTTCACCAAACAACGAGCGGAAACAACTTGACTCCAAAAGCGGTGGAACCCAAGTCAGGCCTTTACCCTACGGGCGGCTGACTGGGAGAGCGTCCTAGTTCGCGTCTTCGGCGTCATACTCCTCTTCGTCGAAGTACTCTTCTTCAAAGTCTGGTCAAGTAGATAACCAGGACAACAATGCCAGTGAGTACTTTTGAATGTACTCGCAAACCACCTTAGAGAGAAATAAAGGATATGCAATATGGCAGTAGCAAGGAACAGGCACTAAACTAGGGCGACAAGGAGCGAGAGGTGGTTCCTCTCGAGATTTATGACATCTCTACAACTTTGTTGAAAACCTTTTTTTTTGTAAACAACTTTGGTTGGCGGACTAATAGGTAAGGGTGACCCAATTTCCTTTCCGGCCATCCCATATGACCATCATCTTTCCAAATTTCCACCGTACCTCGCAGGTACCTTTCCACCAGTCCCACTGGCGTCACTTTCCCAAACCAACATTTTGAGAAAACACTTTTATAAAACAAAACTTCTTTTGATACTCAGCACTTCCTTTCCCACGTCCATTGCCGCGGACACAGCTATTCGAATTGATTTTACACTCTGCAGAGGTTGTACGCTTTCCCCACAAGATCCGAATACTCATCGTGTGGGCATCATCCCTGCATAATGAACTATGCCACGACAAATACGCGATCGTAGTTTTTCGCCTGCTCGCCTTAGCCTAAGACATGCCGCCCAGAGTTGTACCTCCCAACACCAGAGTCCGAGGGGTCGTTTACCTGGGAGTAGCAAATTCCCCGACCAGCTCGACCCTCCGGAATGCCGCGATCATCTGCGGGCATTATTCAATGGGAGCTCATAGGTTGTACCCCTGCCATCGATACGCAATGGAAAGGCGTTCCCAGTTCGTCGGGAAGGCCACGGTCGATAGGTGTCCATGCTCGGACTACCCCTTACATTTGCAGGACCCAAACTAAGGCGAGACAAACTACTACACTACGCCCCGTCCCACTAAAGGGTAATGTGGTCGTACTGGCTAGGTCCGGTGATGTACTCAGTCAACCAAAGGCTTTCGAAAACAATTTTTATTCACTTCTCTTGCTCCAAGCAAGTCATTTCTGCTTAAAAACATTTAATCAAACCACACTTGGACAGGGCTAACCTGTTCCAAGGTTTTCCAGAAAAACCTTGTTGCTTAAAAAAAAAATCACAAATGTTTTTCCAGGGCTCCCAACCTATAGTCCAATTTCTCTTTGAAAAGAGGCGACAAGTGTGATGAGGTGGTAAGCACCATATCACTAGTGGAAATGTGATCAGTAGGTATCAACAAGGGCTGCACCCTAAGGGTGGATTAATAAAACTCCGGGTGGCGCTAACCACCGACAAAATAAAATAAAAGACATGCACTTTCATAAAACCAGTAATAATGCATGAATAAGATATATATAGGATCAGAGATGTATCAAGAGGTGGCTTGCCTTGCTCAGCAATGTGTCCCTGGTTGTCCTCTTCAAATTCCCCAAAGTCACCTTCTCCTTCGTCTCCGGCGGCGTTCGAATCTATCGTCGCAAAAATAAAGAAACACGCCATACAAATCAACCAACTATTTCCAGAATAATGCACACGAAAATTTGATAAAATCACAGTATATAGAGGTTGACAAATGCAAACTACTGAAAGTGGTTTCACCCATTTATGATTTTTAAAACAAAAGATATGATTTTTGCAATTCCAGAATTGACTTATGAACCATTTAAATGACCTAAATCTTTCTGGAAGTCACAAAAATGCATGCAGCATACCTACAGAAATCTATTTACATGCACAACACACCTGCACAAGAATCATATGCAAATAAAATTTCTACTGACCTAAACAATTCAATCCAGACAGAGACCAGAGCATTCCAAAACTTAGAACAGCACTAACCAGAGCATCTCCAACCAAAACAAAGCATACCCCTGGATAGCCAAGAACAAATGTGAACTAACCCCACTGGATTTGTATTTTTCTGATTTGTAAAAGAATTTACAAAAATAAAATACTGGTAAGGTGCCCTGTTTCAGAAATAATTCCACCAGGCCTAATATATAACCCTAAAAATCATTTCCTTTGGTAGGGAAATACCCTATCACCATGTCTACTGGTAGCATTTGGATTTGCTTCAAGAGCAAGTGTAGTTTTTGAATTAAAAAATCAGAGAAGAGCTCTCTGGTTAGATTTTGATTTAATTAGCAAACAAAATCTAGGAGGCTTTTGCATGAGGGACCAGTGCCAAATGAAAGGTACTCACATGTGTATTACTACAGAATTAACCTCATTCAAAATGAGCTAGTACAACTCTCATGCTAAATAAACTACACAAACTGCAACTATTTAACACTAGATTTATCTACACGGATACTGACATCAAACAGCACATGCAAGCAATTATTCATGGTAGGGAAAACATCTGTGAGCATCTAGAATTTCGAATCATCTCATTTGGTTACTGGACGAATTTATGGTATTTCAAAAACAGGACAGAGATTTACTGGCAGATTAATTGGGAGAAAAAGAAAAAGGAGATCGGGCCGGGGCTCGCTGGGCTCGGCCGGATTCGGCCCAGGAGCAGCGGTGCAGCGCGGGAGACGGCGATTTGAACGGGGGGACGAGCTGGCGGCCACGCTGGCGCGCGGGACCCGGCGGCTTGCGCATGCATCCGTTGGATTTAATCCAACGGTGCATGCACCGTCGTCTTCGACGCGACGCGTCGCCCGCGCGGCTAACCCTAGCGGCGCACAGGGAAAAGACGGGGCGCGGCGTGCTCACCTCGGGGCTCTGTCGTCGGCGAGGTGGGGCGCGTCGGATGCGGCGGAGCACGGGCTACCGAACGGTGGTGGCGGCGACGAAAACAGCGCTGGTCGGAGTGGTCGACGTCGACGGCGCCAAACCTGCTGCACGTCGGGGTGGTGGCTACAGTGGTCCCTGGAAGAAATGGGAGTGCGCATTAGATCAAGGAGGAACGGGAGCATCCAGGGAGCAGGGAGAAGGGGAGAAACGGCGGGGTTTCCGCGTCGGCAACCTTCACCGGTTTGCAGGTGGCGAGGTGGCGCTCACGGCAGGAAGGAGCGGAGCTCCTCTCCGCTCCGAGGAGGTGAGGTGTGGGTGTTCGAGAGGTTGTGGCGAGGAAATGAGAGAAGGGAGGGAGCGGTGCCCTATTTATCGAGCTCGGGCCGGTGCACCGTGCACCTGGTCTGTGCACCGACGGAGAAACGGCGGCAGCGAGAGATTGGGTGAGCGGGGCGGTGCTGCAGCGAGTCTGCGAGGCGGTGCTGCGGTTTTGGAGGGACGCGCGTGTCGAGCAGTGAGACAGAGAGGAGAGACGCGACGGCGCGGGCGGCCCGCCGTGCGCTCGACGAAAGGACGGGGCGGGCTGGCGTCGCCGTGCAGCGTCGGTGGGGCTCGGGCGTGGACTGAGGGCGGGTCTCCGAGGCGTGGTCGGGTCGTGTGCGTTCGTTTCACACGGTTAGGCTACCAGAGAAGGGAGGTGGGGTGGGCGACGTGGCCGTGTCGGGGCAGACGTGCCTGCCGGCCATAGGGGGTCGCCACCGCGAGTTAGAGAGAGGAAGGGCGAGGGAAGCGTGCAAACGGTTGTCTGGGAGGGAGAAGGGTTGCAGGGGGTCGTGCAGGACAGCAGGAAACTGCCAAGAATGGAGGAGGGGGAGAGATCTCCCTGATTTTGTGTGGGTTCCCGAGGTGGTGATCAAGGGAAAATAAAAAGAGAGGGAGGTCGTGTGCTAGGGCTAGGGAGGGATGCTGGAGGGTTGCTATGATCAGGTAGAGTGTGTGT
Organism: Lolium rigidum; assembly: GCF_022539505.1. Taxonomy (NCBI): domain Eukaryota; kingdom Viridiplantae; phylum Streptophyta; class Magnoliopsida; order Poales; family Poaceae; genus Lolium; species Lolium rigidum. The sequence continues at coordinate 248,374,624 of NC_061514.1, read as the reverse complement.
GGGGGTGTCTGGTGAGGAGAGGGAGTGAAAGAAATGATCATGGGAGGGGGAATGATCATGGCCAGCATGACCATTCTTCTCTATTCCCATTTGTTTGCGAACTAGCAACAAGCCACAAAGAAATGATACAAGACCAGACTAGGTCAACAAGGATGAGTCAAATGGTGTCTTTGTTTGGAAAGTTTTCAGATCTGAAATTGGAGAAAAGAAGAAATAGATATGGAGGAGGAAATTTGGGAAAGACTTGATCTTGGAAGATCACCTGTGAGCATGATCACATGCACCAGGGTGTGTGGCAAAATGTTTTAAAAATAATTAACTAGAAGAAAAGGAGATCACAAGATAAAGAGTGTGGTTAGGGTTTTAAGGATCCACACACAAAACAAGCATTCACCAGCAACAACACACAAATTCTATAATGCAAAAGCATGATGAACTATATGCATGCAATTTTGGGAAATAGAAAAAGTTTTTTTGGCCCAAAATTTTGCACTTCAAAGATTAAATCAATGCACAAAAAGTTGGGTTGTTACAAACCTTCCCCCCTTAAAATGAATCTCGTCCTCGAGATTCGGTGGCTAAGAACTGAAGAGTGCGGGGAAATCCTTTCAGAGCTGATCTTCTCTTTCCCAAGTGGCTTCCTCCTCGGAGTGATTTGTCCATTGAACCTTACAAAATTTTATCTTCCTTCTACGGGTGAGACGAACAGCTTCTTCTAGAATCCAAAGGGGTACTTCTCGATAGGTTAAGTCGGTGTTGAGGTCGAGGGTGCGATAATCGATGTTCTTGAATGTCTCAGGCTTGTCAGGCACTTGGAGGCATCGTCGAAGAAGAGAGATATGGAATACATCATGGAAATCTGCTAATTCAGCCGGCAGTTCCAGCTGATAGGACACTTCACCTCGACGAGCGAGAACCTTGAAAGGTCCAATATATCTTGGGGCAAGCTTCCCTTTGACGTGGAATCTCTGCATTCCCTTGAGTGGAGTGACGCGAAGATAGGCATGATTACCAACGTTGAAGGTCAACTTGCGACGCTTAGAATCAGCATAACTCTTCTGACGCGATTGAGCGGCCTTGAGGCGATCACGGATCAGTTGGACTTGTTCTTCAGCCTCTCCAAGATGGTCAGGTCCAAAAACTTGACTATCTCCGGTCTCGGACCAGTTGAGAGGGGTTCGACAACAGCGACCATATAAGGCTTCAAAAGGGGCCATCTGCAAACTAGCTTGATAGCTATTGTTGTACGAGAATTCCGCGAAGGGTAGACAATCTTCCCATTTGGCTCCATAGGCGAGGACACAGGCACGAAGCATATCTTCAAGAATCTTATTTACTCTTTCTGTTTGTCCTCCGGTCTGTGGGTGGTAGGCAGTGCTAAAGGCTAGCTTGGTTCCGAGAGCTTCAGGCAGACTCTTCCAGAATTTCGAGGTGAATTGGGTACCTCGATCCGACACTATCCTCATAGGGACTCCGTGGAGACTCACAATACGGGACATGTACAAATCAGCTAATTTGGTTCCCGGATAGGTCACTTTGACGGGAATGAAATGTGCAACCTTGGTGAGTTGATCGACAATAACCCAGATGGAGTCATGGCCACGTTGAGACTTAGGCAGTCCAGTAATGAAGTCTGATGTCTACGGGTGCTTCTATTCTTGTAGACAGTGTTGGGCCTCCAAGAGCAGAGGTTTGTAGAACAGCAGCAACTTTCCCTTAAGTGGATCACCCAAGGTTTATCGATCTCAGGGAGGAAGAGGTCAAAGATATCCCTCTCAAGCAACCCTGCAACCACAAAGCAAGAAGTCTCTTGTGTCCCCAACACACCTAATACACTTGTCAGATGTATAGGTGCACTAGTTCGGCGAAGAGATAGTGAAATACAAGTAGTATGGATGTATATGAGTGGTAATAGCAATCTGAATAAAATATGGCAGCGAGTAAACATGCAACGAACGGTAAATAAACGGAGATTCGATGTTTGGAAACAAGGCCTAGGGATCATACTTTCACTAGTGGACACTCTCAACATTGATCGCATAATAAATAACTCTTTCTCTTATGTGCTACATACACTCTTTTGTTGGATGATGAACACATTGCGTAGGATTACACGAACCCTCAATGCCGGAGTTAACAAGCTCCACAATTCAATGTTAATATTTAAATAACCTTAGAGCATAATAGATCATTGCAAAATAAACCAAGAACTAACATAGTGCACACACTCGTCCACATTACACTATGAAGGAGGAATAGATCACATCAATACTATCATAATGATAATTAACTCCACAATCTACAAGAGATCATGATCATAGCCTACGACAAGAACCACACGGTGCACACACTAGTCACCTTTACACCATGCAGGAGGAATAGACTACTTTAATAACATCACATAAGTAGCACACAACTAGTAGCGATACAAAGCTCATCATATGGATCTCAATCATGTAAAGCAGCTCATGAGATCATTGTATTGAAGTACATAGGAGAGAGATTAACCACATAGCTACCGGTACAGCCCCGAGCCTCGATGGAGAACTACTCCCTCCTCATGGGAGACAGCAGCGGTGATGAAGATGGCGGTGGTGTCGATGGAGAAGCCTTCCGGGGGCACTTCCCCGTCCCGGCGGCGTGCCGGAACAGAGACTCCTGTCCCCAGATCTTGGCTTCGCGATGGCGGCGGCTCTGGAAGGTTTCTCGTACCATGGTTTTTTCGTATCGAGGTTTTAGGTCCAGGGGCTTTATATAGGCGAAGAGGCGGCGTTAGAAGGTCAACGGGGCGACGACACCATAGGGGGGCGCGGGCCACCCCCAGGCCGCGCCGGCCTATGGTCTGGTGGGACTGTGCCCCCTCTCTGGCGGCTCTCGGGTGTTCTGGATGCTTCCGGGCAAAATAGGAACCTGGGCGTTGATTTCGTCCAATTCCGAGAATATTTCTTTACTAGGATTTCTGAAACCAAAAACAGCAGAAAACGAGAACCGGCACTTCGGCATCTTGTTAATAGGTTAGTTCCGGAAAATGCACGAATATGACATAAAGTGTGCATAAAACATGTAGATATCATCAATAATGTGGCATGGAACATAAGAAATTATCGATACGTCGGAGACGTATCAGCATCCCCAAGCTTAGTTTACGCTCGTCCCGAGCGAGTAAACGATAACAAAGATAATTTCTGGAGTGACATGCCATCATAACCTTGATCATACTATTGTAAACATATGTAATGAATGCAGCGATCAAAACAATGGTAATGACATGAGTAAACAAATGAATCATATAGCAAAGACTTTTCATGAATAGTACTTTCAAGACAAGCATCAATAAGTCTTGCATAAGAGTTAACTCATAAAGCAATAAATCAAAGTAAATGTATTGAAGCAACACAAAGGAAGATTAAGTTTCAACGGTTGCTTTCAACTTGTAACATGTATACCTCATGGATGATTGTCAATGCAAAGCAATATAACAAGTGCAATAAGGAAGTATGTAAGAATCAATGCACAGTTCACACAAGTGTTTGCTTCTTGGGATGGAGAGAAATAAGTGAACTGACTCAACGTAAAAGTAAAAGAATGGTCCTTCAAAGAGGAAAACATCGATTGCTACATTTGTGCTAGAGCTTTTATTTTGAAAACATGAAACAATTTTGTCAATGGTAGTAATAAAGCATATGAGTTATGTAAATTATATCTTACAAGTTGCAAGCCTCATGCATAGTATACTAATAGTGCCCGCACCTTGTCCTAATTAGCTTGGACTACCGGATCATCGCAATACACATGTTTTAACCAAGTGTCACAATGGGGTACCTCCATGCCGCCTGTACAAAGGTCTAAGGAGAAAGCTCGCATTTTGGATTTCTCGCTTTTGATTATTCTCAACTTAGACATCCATACCGGGACAACATGGACAACAGATAATGGACTCCTCTTTAATGCATAAGCATGTGGCAACAATTATTATTCTCATATGAGATTGAGGATATATGTCCAAAACTGAAACTTCCACCATGAATCATGACTTTAGTTAGCGGCCCAATGTTCTTCTCTAACAATATGTATGCTCCAACCATTAAGGTGGTAGATCTCTCTTACTTCAGACAAGACGGACATGCATAGCAACTCACATGATATTCAACAAAGAATAGTTGATGGCGTCCCCAGAAAACATGGTTATCGCACAACAAGACTCTTAATAAGAGATAAAGTGCATAAGTACATATTCAATACCACAATAGTTTTTAAGCTATTTGTTCCATGAGCTATATATTGCAAAGGTGAATGATGGAATTTTAAAGGTAGCACTCAAGCAATTTACTTTGGAATGGCGGATAAATACCATGTAGTAGGTAGGTATGGTGGACACAAATGGCATAGTGGTTGGCTCAAGGATTTTGGATGCATGAGAAGTATTCCCTCTCGATACAAGGTTTAGGCTAGCAAGGTTATTTGAAACAAACACAAGGATGAACGGTGCAGCAAAACTCACATAAAAGACATATTGTAAACATTATAAGACTCTACACCGTCTTCCTTGTTGTTCAAAACTCAATACTAGAAATTATCTAGACTTTAGAGAGGCCAAATATGCAAACCAAATTTAGCAAGCTCTAGGTGTTTCTTCATTAATGGGTGCAAAGTATATGATGCAAGAGCTTAAACATGAGCACAACAATTGCCAAGTATCAAATTATCCAAGACATTTTAGAATTACTACATGTAGCATTTTCCAATTCCAACCATATAACAATTTAACGAAGAAGAAACTTCGCCATGAATACTATGAGTAAAGCCTAAGGACATACTTGTCCATATGCAACAACGGAGCGTGTCTCTCTCCCATACGAGTGAATGCTAGGATCCATTTTATTCAAACAAAAACAAAAACAAAAACAAACCGACGCTCCAAGCAAAGCACATAAGATGTGGCCGAATAAAAATATAGTTTCGGGGAGGAACTCGATAATGTTGTCGATGAAGAAGGGGATGCCTTGGGCATCCCCAAGCTTAGACGCTTGAGTCTTCTTGAAATATGCAGGGGTGAACCACCGGGGCATCCCCAAGCTTAGAGCTTTCACTCTTCTTGATCATAGTATATCATCCTCCTCTCTTGACCCTTGAAAACTTCCTCCACACCAAACTCGAAACAACTCATTAGAGGGTTAGTGCACAATAAAAATTAACATGTTCAGAGGTGACACAATCATTCTTAACACTTCTGGACATTGCATAAAGCTACTTGGACATTAATGGATCAAAGAAATTCATCCAACATAGCAAAAGGGGCAATGCGAAATAAAAGGCAGAATCTGTCAAAACAGAACAGTCCGTAAAGATGGATTTTATTGAGGCACCAGACTTGCTCAAATGAAAATGGCCAAATTGAATGAAAGTTGCGTACATATCTGAGGATCACGCACGTAAATTGGCATAATTGTCTGAGTTACCTACAGAGAATTAGGCCCAGATTCGTGACAGCAAAGAAATCTGTTTCTGCGCAGTAATCCAAATCTAGTATGAACTTTACTATCAAAGACTTTACTTGGCACAACAAAACACAAAACTAAGATAAGGATAGGTTGCTACAGTAGTAAACAACTTCAAAGACACAAATATAAAACAAAGTACTGTAGCAAAATAACACATGGGTTATCTCCCAAGAAGTTCTTTCTTTATAGCCGTTAAGATGGGCTCAGCAGTTTTAATGATGCACTCGCAAGAAATAGTATTTGAAGCAAAACAGAGCATCAAGAGGCAAATTCAAAACAGACTTAAGTCTAACATGCTTCCTATGCATAGGAATCTTGTAAATAAACAAGTTCATGAAGAGCAAAGTAACAAGCATAGGAAGATAAAACAAGTGTAGCTTCAAAAATTTCAGCACATAGAGAGGCATTTTAGTAACATGAAATTTCTACAACCATATTTTCCTCTCTCATAATAACTTTCGAGTAGCATCATGAGCAAACTCAACAATATAACTATCACATAAAGCATTCTTATCATGAGTCTCATGCATAAAATTATTACTCTCCACATAAGCATAATCAATTTTATTAGTAATAGTGGGAGCAAATTCAACAAAGTAGCTATCATTATTATTCTCATCATCAAATATAGGAGTATTGTAATCATAATCAAATTTATCCTCCATAACAGGCGGTACTAAAAGACTACTATCATTATAATCATCATAAATAGGAGGCAAAGTATCATCAAAGTAAATTTTCTCCTCAATGCTTGGGGGACTAAAAATATCATGCTCATCAAAACCAGCTTCCCCAAGCTTAGAATTTTCCATATCATTAGCAACAATGGTATTCAAAGTATTCATGCTAATATGTTCCATGGGTTTTTTAATTTTCGCATCAAACCATCCATGTCTTAAATCAGGAAATAGAATAAGAAGCTCATTGTCGTCCATTATGCCAAACTAGTGTAAACAAGAAACAAAAAGATGCAATTGCAGGATCTAAAGGAAATAGCTTCGAGTACTTACAACGGCGAAAATAGCTTAGTAGCCGAGATCCGGAGTGTGAGTACCTTTTACCTTTCCTCCCCGGCAACGGCGCCAGAAAATAGCTTGATGTCTACGGGTGCTTCTATTCTTGTAGACAGTGTTGGGCCTCCAAGAGCAGAGGTTTGTAGAACAGCAGCAACTTTCCCTTAAGTGTATCACCCAAGCTTTATCGATCTCAGGGAGGAAGAGGTCAAAGATATCCCTCTCAAGCAACCCTGCAACCACAAAGCAAGAAGTCTCTTGTGTCCCCAACACACCTAATACACTTGTCAGATGTATAGGTGCACTAGTTCGGCGAAGAGATAGTGAAATACAAGTAGTATGGATGTATATGAGTGGTAATAGCAATCTGAATAAAATATGGCAGCGAGTAAACATGCAACGAACAGTAAATAAACGGAGATTCGATGTTTGGAAACAAGGCCTAGGGATCATACTTTCACTAGTGGACACTCTCAACATTGATCGCATAACAAATAACTCTTTCTCTTATGTGCTACATACACTCTTTTGTTGGATGATGAACACATTGCGTAGGATTACACGAACCCTCAATGCCGGAGTTAACAAGCTCCACAATTCAATGTTCATATTTAAATAACCTTAGAGCATAATAGATCATTGCAAAATAAACCAAGAACTAACATAGTGCACACACTGTCCACATTACACTATGAAGGAGGAATAGATCACATCAATACTATCATAATGATAATTAACTCCACAATCTACAAGAGATCATGATCATAGCCTACGACAAGAACCACACGGTGCACACACTAGTCACCTTTACACCATGCGGGAGGAATAGACTACTTTAATAACATCACATGAGTAGCACACAACTAGTAGCGATACAAAGCTCATCATATGGATCTCAATCATGTAAAGCAGCTCATGAGATCATTGTATTGAAGTACATAGGAGAGAGATTAACCACATAGCTACCGGTACAGCCCCGAGCCTCGATGGAGAACTACTCCCTCCTCATGGGAGACAGCAGCGGTGATGAAGATGGCGGTGGTGTCGATGGAGAAGCCTTCCGGGGGCACTTCCCCGTCCCGGCGGCGTGCCGGAACAGAGACTCCTGTCCCCCAGATCTTGGCTTCGCATGGCGGCGGCTCTGGAAGGTTTCTCGTACCGTGGTTTTTTTGTATCGAGGTTTTAGGTCCAGGGGATTTATATAGGCGAAGAGGCGGCGTCAGAAGGTCAACGGGGCGACGACACCATAGGGGGGCGCGGGCCACCCCCAGGCCGCGCCGGCCTATGGTCGCAGTGGGCCCTGTGCCCCCTCTCGGCGGCTCTCGGGTGTTACTGGATGCTTCCGGGCAAAATAGGAACCTGGGCGTTGATTTCGTCCAATTCCGAGAATATTTCTTTACTAGGATTTCTGAAACCAAAAACAGCAGAAAACAGGAACTGGCACTTCCGCATCTTGTTAATAGGTTAGTTCCAGAAAATGCACGAATATGACATAAAGTGTGCATAAAACATGTAGATATCATCAATAATGTGGCATGGAACATAAGAAATTATCGATACGTCGGAGACGTATCAAAGTCCATTCCGACTTCTTCCCATTTCCACTCGGGGACTTGGAGAGGTTGGAGCAGTCCGGCGGGTCGCTGATGTTCAGCCTTCACTTTCTGGAACACGTTGCAACGAGCGATGAAAAAGGCGATCTCGCGCTTCATACCGTGCCACCAGAATTGTTTCTTCAGGTCTTGATACATCTTGGTTCCTCCGGGGTGGATTTAGTATGGGGTGTCGTGGGCTTCCTTCATGATGAGTTGCTTCAAGTCTTCAACATTAGGTACACACAGGCGTCCCTTGTACCACAAAACTCCTTTGGCGTCAATTTCAAAACCAGGAACTTCTTCCCTATTCATCCTATGCTTGATCCCTTCAATACTCTCATGACCCACTTGAGCTTCCTTGATTTGGTCGAATAAGGTAGGCTTCAATTCAAGATTTGCCAGAAAACCATGGCTAACGAGCTCGAGGCCGAACTCCTCAAGTTCTTCATACAGCTTGGGTTGAGCAATTTTTATCAGGGCGTTCAAAGAACAGGGCTCTCGACTAAGGGCATCAGCCACGACATTGGCTTTGCCGGGATGGTAGTGAATATCGAGATCGTAGTCCTTGATAAGCTCCATCCATCTACTCTGCCTCATATTCAGTTCCCGCTGAGTGAAGATGTACTTCAGGCTCTTGTGATCAGTGTAGATCTCGCAGCAATTTCCAATAGATAATGACGCCAGGTCTTCAGGGCATGAACTACCGCAGCAAGCTCTAAGTCATGCGTGGGGTAATTCATCTCGTGCGGTCGAAGTTGTCTTGACAAATAGGCTATCACCTTGCCTTCCTGCATCAGCACACTTCCCAAACCAAGCTTTGATGCATCGCAGTACACATCAAAATCCTTGGTAATATCGGGCATGGTCAAGACGGGGGCTGTGACTAATCTTTTCTTGAGTTCCTGAAAACTGGCCTCACATTTATCGGTCCATTCAAACTTCTTATCCTTCTTTAATAGCTGTGTTAAGGGTCTCGCGATGCTGGAGAATCCCTCAACAAACTTGCGATAATAACCCGCCAATCCTAAAAAGGCGCGGACTTCAGTCTGATTAGTAGGGGCTTTCTTCTCCATGATGGACTGAATTTTGGACGGGTCGACAGACACTCCTCCGGCAGATATGACATGACCTAGAAATCCTACCTCTTTCAGCCAAAATTCACATTTACTAAACTTGGCGTAAAGCTTATGGTCTCTGAGTGTTCCCAAAACAATCCGCAGATGTTCAGCATGCTCTTATTCACTCTTGGAGTAGATCAGAATATCGTCGATGAAAACCACAACGAACTTGTCGAGGTACCTCATGAACACCTTGTTCATGAGGTTCATGAAATAGGCAGGGGCATTGGTCAGTCCGAAAGACATCACGGTATATTCAAAAAGTCCATACCGTGTGGTGAAGGCAGTCTTGGGAATGTCTGACTCACGAACCTTGAGTTGATGATAACCAGTTCGGAGATCTATCTTAGAGAAAACTCGGGCGCCATTCATCTGGTCGAACAGATCTTCAATCTTCGGGAGGGGGTATTTGTTTTTGATGGTGACATCATTCAGTTTCCGGTAATCCACGCACAGGCGGATAGTACCGTCCCGCTTATCCCCAAAGATAACGGGAGATCCCCAGGGGGATGCGCTCGGGCGAATCAAACCTTTCCTCAACATATCATTCAACTGATTCTTCAACTCAACTAATTCTTGGGGGTTCATCCGGTAAGGTCGCTGAGCGATGGGGGCAGTTCCAGGGACTAGCTCGATGATAAACTCGATATCCCGATCAGGGGACATACCGGGTAGCTCATCGGGGAAACCTCAGGATACTCGCAAGCTATGGGTACTTCATGCAGGGCTGGACTGGCGACACTCTTCTTGCATAAGACCTTCGATGAAGGTATGGTCGCCACATGCTCAACTACTTCTCCATCCTCAGTAGTCAATGTTATGGCTCGGCGAACACAATCTATATGACCCTTATACTTCACCATCCAATTCATCCCAAGGATAACTTCTAAGCCTTGCTCTCCTAATACGATTAAATCCGCGTAGAAACGCTTCCCTTGAATATCTATAGGAACATCCTTGCAGGATAGATCCGTTTTGGTGGAGGCTCCCGGAATTTGGACTAACATAGGCCGTTGCATGATCGTAGGTCTCAAACCACTCTTCCTAGAAAACGGCTTAGTGACAAATGAGTGCGATGCTCCGGAGTCAAACAAGACAGTGGAGGGTACTGAGTTGACAGGGAACGTACCCAGAACAATATCCAGAGCTTCCTGGGCTTCTTCAGCATTGATATGGTTCAGGTGACCTCTGGATGGTCCAGCTGACTTCCTCTGGTTCCTCCCGGCAGCAGTGCGAGCTTGTCCTTGAGTTGGCTTGGGTGCATTGGGGCGCTGCTGAGTGGTTGCTCTGTTAGGGCACATCTTGGAGAAATGCCCGGTCTGTCCGCAGGTGAAACATCCATTGGAGGGGATGCGGACTGTGTTGTTCTGGCGGTTGTCATTGGGATTGAAGTTGCTTCCTCCAGAACGCTGAGGGTTGTAGTTGCAATTGGGGTTATTGGGACGAGGTGCAGGGGGTGGTGCCCTCTGCTGCTGGGGCGCCGGCCTTGGTGGAGGAAAACTGCGGGGTCGCTGAGTGCTGGAGCTACCTTGCTGCATCATCGCCTTGCGCTTGCGGTTCTCAAACGCACTCTTGCGCTTGCTCTCCACCATGATAGAGGCATCAACCAGCGACTCAAGGTCTGGGTACGGAACGGCCACCAAGATACACTGCATCTCATCATGCAGACCATTCAAGAAGCGGTCCTTCTTCTTCTCTTCAGTGTCGGTGTCTTCTGGAGCATACTGATACGTCTCCAACGTATCGATAATTTCTTGTGTTCCATGCCACATTATTGATGTTATCTACATGTTTTATGCACACTTTATATCATATTCGTGCATTTTCTGGAACTAACCTATTAACAAGATGCCGAAGTGTCGATTCTGTTGTTTTCTGCTGTTTTTGTTTCAGAAATCCTAGTAAAGAAATATTCTCGGAATTGGACGAAATAAAAGCCCGGAGGCCTATTTTCTCACGAAGCTTCCGGAAGACCGAAGACGAGACGAAGAGGGGCCACGGGGTGGCCAAACCCTAGGGCGGCGCGGCCCCCCCTTGGCCGCGCCGGCCCGTGGTGTGGGCCCCCGTGCCGCCTCTTGACTTGCCCTTCCGCCTACAAATAGCCTCCGTGACGAAACCCCCGGTACCGAGAGCCACGATACGGAAAACATTACCGAGACGCCGTCGCCGCCGATCCCATCTCGGGGGATCCCGGAGATCGCCTCCGGCACCCCGCCGGAGAGGGGATTCATCTCCCGGAGGACTCTACGCCGCCATGGTCGCCTCCGGTGTGATGTGTGAGTAGTCTACCCCTGGACTATGGGTCCATAGCAGTAGCTAGATGGTTGTCTTCTCCCCATTGTGCTATCATTGTCGGATCTTGTGAGCTGCCTATCATGATCAAGATCATCTATATGTAATTCTATATGTTGCGTTTGTTGGGATCCGATGAATAGAGAATACTTGTTATGTTGATTATCAAAGTTATACATGTGTTATTTATGATCTTGCATGCTCTCCGTTATTAGTAGATGCTCTGGCCAAGTAGATGCTTTTAACTCCAAGAGGGAGTACTTATGCTCGATAGTGGGTTCATGCCCGCATTGACACCGGGACGATGACGAGAAAGTTCTAAGGTTGTGTTGTGCTTGTTGCCACTAGGGATAAAACATTGATGCTATGTCTAAGGATGTAGTTGTTGATTACATTACGCACCATACTTAATGCAATTGTCCGTTGTTTGCAACTTAATACTTGGAGGGGGTTCGGATGATAACTCTGAAGGTGGACTTTTTAGGCATAGATGCAGTTGGATGGCGGTCTATGTACTTTGTCGTAATGCCCAATTAAATCTCACTATACTCATCATGATATGTATGTGCATTGTCATGCTCTCTTTATTTGTCAATTGCCCAACTGTAATTTGTTCACCCAACATGCTGTTCGTCTTATGGGAGAGACACCTCTAGTGAACTGTGGACCCCGGTCCAATTCTCTTTAACTGAAATACAATCTACTGCAATACTTGTTTCTACTGTTTTCTCTGCAAACAATCATCTTCCACACAATACGGTTAATCCTTTGTTACAGCAAGCCGGTGAGATTGACAACCTCCCTGTTTCGTTGGGGCAAAGTAGTTTGGTTGTGTTGTGCAGGTTCCACGTTGGCGCCGGAATCTCGGTGTTGCGCCGCACTACATCCCGCCGCCATCAACCTTCAACGTGCTTCTTGGCTCCTCCTGGTTCGATAAACCTTGGTTTCTTTCTGAGGGAAAACTTGCTGCTGTGCTCATCATACCTTCCTCTTGGGGTTGCCCAACGAACGTGTGAAATACACGCCATCAAGCATATTTTCACGGCGCCGTTGCCGGGAGATCAAGACACGCCGCAAGGGGAGTCTCCACTTCTCAATCTCTTTACTTTGTTTTTGTCTTGCTTTATTTTATTTACTACTTTGTTTGCTGCACTAAATCAAAATACAAAAAAAATTAGTTGCTAGTTTTACTTTATTTGCTATCTTGTTTGCTATATCGAAAACACAAAAAAATTAGTTTACTTGCATTTACTTTACTTATTTCATCATGTTTCCTTTTGATTTTACCACAAAGAACATACCGGTAGGACGTGGGTCTATAGTTGGGAGAAATAATATAGAAGAATTCTTCAACCATGTTAGTACCATTGAAAATTTTGAAGATAGACACTTGGTAGATCTTGCGCCTACTTATGAAATTGCTGCTGCGCATTTAGTTCGCTTGTTGGAAACTAAATTTGTTAATCTTAATCCTATAATCCAACACATGTTTTTCACACTTGGTGATATGGAAGAAGGGGAAAAGAAAGATTTTGTATTAGAAACCCTTCTTAGAGAATTTGGTGGTCTAGCAAGAGAAGCTAGAAAGGTGTTTGCTAAATTTAATATGCTTGGTTCTCCTACTCATTTTGTTAGTCTCCTTGAAAAGATGGATATGGATAGAATAAGATACACTAATAATATTGATGATGGAGGGGAGATCAAAGCACCAATACCATGTAAGCTCCTAGCTATGAATGATGCACTAGAAAATAACTATGCTTGGCTTGTTCCTGAAAATTTGTTTGATGAGAGTAGCACGCCTAAGACTAATGAAAAGGGAGATGCTGAAACTTATGTATCTAATATAATATGCCTGGTTGAGAAAAGCCCACACCCCGCTGTAGAAGTACCACCCTTCGATAATACTTGATACACACTTTCTGCGCCTAGCTGAAAGGCGTTAAAGAAAAGCGCTTATGGGAGACAACCCATGTTTTTACCTACAGTACTTTGTTTTTATTTTGTGTCTTGGAAGTTGTTTACTACTGTAGCAACCTCTCCTTATCTTAGTTTTGAGTTTTGTTGTGCCAAGTTAAGCCATTGATAGAAAAGTAAGTACTAGATTTGGATTACTGCGCAGTTCCAGATTTCTTTGCTGTCACGAATCTGAGCCCACTGCCCTGCAGGAAGCTCAGAAAATTATGCCAATTTACGTGCATGATCCTCAGATATGTACGCAACTTTCATTCAATTTGAGCATTTTCATTTGAGCAAGTCTGGTGCCATTTTAAAATTCGTCAATACGAACTGTTCTGTTTTGACAGATTCTGCCTTTTATTTCGCATTGCCTCTTTCGCTATGTTGGATGAATTTCTTTGATCCACTAATGTCCAGTAGCATTATGCAATGTCCAGAAGTGTTAAGAATGATTGTGTCACCTCTGAATATGTCAATTTATATTGTGCACTAACCCTCTAATGAGTTGTTTCGAGTTTGGTGTGGAGGAAGTTTTCAAGGATCAAGAGAGGAGTATGATGCAACATGATCAAGGAGAGTGAAAGCTCTAAGCTTGGGGATGCACCCGGTGGTTCACCCCTGCATATATCAAGAAGACTCAAGCGTCTAAGCTTGGGGATGCCCAAGGCATCCCCTTCTTCATCAACAAATTATCAGGTTCCTCCCCTGAAACTACATTTTTATTCGGCCACATCTTATGTGCTTTTTCTTGGAGCGTCGGTTTGTTTTTGTTTTTATTTTGTTTGAATAAAATGGATCCTAGCATTCACTTTATGGGAGAGATACACACTCCGCTGTAGCATATGGACAAATATGTCCTTGGTTTCTACTCATAGTATTCATGGCGAAGTTTCTCCTTCGTTAAATTGTTATATGGTTGGAATTGGAAAATGATACATGTAGTAATTGCTATAAATGTCTTGGGTAATGTGATACTTGGCGATTGTTGTGCTCATGTTTAAGCTCTTGCATCATATGCTTTGCACCCATTAATGAAGAAATACATAGAGCATGCTAAAATTTGGTTTGCATATTTGGTTTCTCTAAAGTCTAGATAATTTCTAGTATTGAGTTTGAACAACAAGGAAGACGGTGTAGAGTCTTATAATGTTTACAATATGTCTTTTATGTGAGTTTTGCTGCACCGGTTCATCCTTGTGTTTGTTTCAAATAAGCTTTGCTAGCCTAAACCTTGTATCGAGAGGGAATACTTCTCATGCATCCAAAATACTTGAGCCAACCACTATGCCATTTGTGTCCACCATACCTACCTACTACATGGTATTTTCCAGCCATTCCAAAGTAAATTGCTTGAGTGCTACCTTTAAAAATTCCATCATTCACCTTTGCAATATATAGCTCATGGGACAAATAGCTTAAAAACTATTGTGGTATTGAATATGTAATTATGCACTTTATCTCTTATTAAGTTGCTTGTTGTGCGATAACCATGTTTACTGGGGAACGCCATCAACTCATTGTTGAATTTCATGTGAGTTGCTATGCATGTTCGTCTTGTCCGAAGTAAGGGCGATCTACACCGAGTTGAATGGTTTGAGCATGCATATTGTGAGAGAAGAACATTGGGCCGCTAACTAAAGCCATGTTCCATGGTGGAAGTTTCAGTTTTGGACAAACATCCTCAAATCTCTAATGAGAAAAGAATTAATTGTTGTTGAATGCTTAAAGCATTAAAAGAGGAGTCCATTATCTGTTGTCTATGTTGTCCCGGTATGGATGTCTAAGTTGAGAATAATCAAAAGCGAGAAATCCAAATGCGAGCTTTCTCCTTAGACCTTTGTACAGGCGGCATAGAGGTACCCCTTTGTGAAACTTGGTTAAAGCATATGTATTGCGGTGATAATCCAGGTAGTCCAAGCTAATTAGGACAAGGTGCGAGCACTATTAGTATACTATGCATGAGGCTTGCAACTTATAAGATATAATTTACATGATGCATATGCTTTATTACTACCGTTGACAAAATTGTTTCATGTTTTCAAAATCAAAGCTCTAGCACAAATATAGCAATCGATGCTTTTCCTCTATGAGGACCATTCTTTTACTTTCAATGTTGAGTCAGTTCACCTATTTCTATCCACCTCAAGAAGCAAACACTTGTGTGAACTGTGCATTGATTCTTACATACTTGCTTATTGCACTTATTATATTACTCTATGTTGACAATATCCATGAGATATATATGTTACAAGTTGAAAGCAACCGCTGAAACTTAATCTTCTTTTGTGTTGCTTCAATATCTTTACTTTGAATTATTGCTTTATGAGTTAACTCTTATGCAAGACTTATTGATGCTTGTCTTGAAGTGCTATTCATGAAAAGTCTTTGCTTTATGATTCACTTGTTTACTCATGTCATCACCATTGTTTTGATCGCTGCATTCTCTACATATGCTTTACAAATAGTATGATCAAGTTTATGATGGCATGTCACTCCGTAAATTATCTTTGTTATCGTTTTACCCGCTCGGGACGAGCAGAACTAAGCTTAGGGATGCCGATACGTCTCCAACGTATCGATAATTTCTTGTGTTCCATGCCACATTATTGATGTTATCTACATGTTTTATGCACACTTTATATCATATTCGTGCATTTTCCGGAACTAACCTATTAACAAGATGCCGAAGTGCCGCTTCGTTGTTTTCGCTGTTTTTGGTTTCAGAAATCCTAGTAAAGAAATATTCTCGGAATTGGACGAAATAAAAGCCCGGAGGCCTATTTTCTCACGAAGCTTCCGAAGACCGAAGACGAGACGAAGAGGGGCCACGGGGTGGCCAAACCCTAGGGCGGCGCGGCCCCCCCTTGGCCGCGCCGGCCTGTGGTGTGGGCCCCCGTGCCGCCTCTTGACTTGCCCTTCCGCCTACAAATAGCCTCCGTGACGAAACCCCCGCACCGAGAGCCACGATACGGAAAACATTACCGAGACGCCGTCGCCGCCGATCCCATCTCGGGGGATCCCGGAGATCGCCTCCGCACCTCTGCCGGAGAGGGGATTCATCTCCCGGAGGACTCTACGCCGCCATGGTCGCCTCCGGTGTGATGTGTGAGTAGTCTACCCCTGGACTATGGGTCCATAGCAGTAGCTAGATGGTTGTCTTCTCCCCATTGTGCTATCATTGTCGGATCTTGTGAGCTGCCTATCATGATCAAGATCATCTATATGTAATTCTATATGTTGTGTTTGTTGGGATCCGATGAATAGAGAATACTTGTTATGTTGATTATCAAAGTTATACATGTGTTATTTATGATCTTGCATGCTCTCCGTTATTAGTAGATGCTCTGGCCAAGTAGATGCTTTTAACTCCAAGAGGGAGTACTTATGCTCGATAGTGGGTTCATGCCTGCATTGACACCTGGGCGAAGTGACGTAAAGTTCTAAGGTTGTGTTGTGCTGTTGCCACTAGGGATAAAACATTGATGCTATGTCTAAGGATGTAGTTGTTGATTACATTACGCACCATACTTAATGCAATTCTCTCGTTGTTTGCAACTTAATACCGGAGGGGTTCGGATGATAACTCGAAGGTGGACTTTTTAGGCATAGATGCAGCTTGGATGGCGGTCTATGTACTTTGTCGTAATGCCCAATTAAATCTCACTATACTCATCATGATATGTATGTGCATTGTCATGCTCTCTTTATTTGTCAATTGCCCAACTGTAATTTGTTCACCCAACATGCTGTTCGTCTTATGGGAGAGACACCTCTAGTGAACCGTGGACCCCGGTCCAATTCTCTTTAACTCGAAATACAATCTACCGCAATACTTGTTTCTACTCGTTTTCTCTCGCAAACAATCATCTTCCACACAATACGGTTAATCCTTTGTTACAAGCAAGCCGGTGAGATTGACAACCTCACTGTTTCGTTGGGGCAAAGTAGTTTGGTTGTGTTGTGCAGGTTCCACGTTGGCGCCGGAATCTCCGGTGTTGCGCCGCACTACATCCCGCCGCCATCAACCTTCAACGTGCTTCTTGGCTCCTCCTGGTTCGATAAACCTTGGTTTCTTTCTGAGGGAAAACTTGCTGCTGTGCTCATCATACCTTCCTCTTGGGGTTGCCCAACGAACGTGTGAAATACACGCCATCACATACCCGGACAGAGTGGTGAACTTATCCATGTACTCCACCACAGTCATGCTTCCCTGCTTCAAATTCATGAACTTATCCTTCATGAGCTTGATCAGTCCTGAAGGGATGTGGGTCTTCGGAACTTGGCCTTGAATTCTTCCCAGCCGATGACGTGTCCTTCAGCTTGAATAGCCTTGACATTTTCCCACCAAGCGCGGGCAGGTCCGGAGAGGTAATGAGTGGCAAACAGAACCTTCTCATTATTTTCGACTCCGGCAACCTCCAAGTTGTTCTCAATGGTGCGAAGCCAATCATCGGCGTCGAGGGGTTCGGTGCACTTGGAGAAGACAGGAGGGTTGGTGCTTTGGAAATCCTTCAGCTTGGAGCGGGGGTCTCCATTTCCATTCCCGCCATTATTGTTGTTGCCGTTACCGGTAGCAAGCTGAGCGAGGTGCTGAAGGGTAGCAAGATTAGCTTGACGCTCCGCACGGGCTGCCTCTCGGTCTTCCATCATCATGCGCAGGAGTTGAGCCATGGTAGGGTCTGGAGGTGGAGGTGGAGGGGGGTCTTGGTCTGATCCGCTGGGGTTTCCTCGACGAGTTTCCACCATCCTGAAGAAGGGTGGATTCAGATTTCCAATGGGGAACATGTAGATGGGCAGCCACTTAAAAGGGGAGGGATTGTAAAAAAAAAACGGAATTTCAAAAACGGGCACAACAAATGCAAAGTAGACAAACGATAGCATAGCATAGCAGGGGTGCCGATGGCACAATGTAGCATACATCATCACAACATAAGTCTCATACAACACAGCCAAAAGAATGGTTTCGTAGAACCATCATCACAAGTCTACTCGCATCGCAAAAGGGAGCCTATCTCATCGCCCTAAGGTAAGGTGGTGCGAGTCCAAGGTAGTGCTCTAGAAGTCGTCGAGGTCCACGACAGGAACCTCAGGTGCAGGTGGGGCGTCCTCCTCAACAAAGGCTGGCTCCTCGGGGTCCTCCTCGGACATCAGTGGCTCGGGCTCCTCATCTTCATCGTTGATGAAGACCTCATCCTCAGAATCAGGCTCCATATCAAAGTCCTCGTCCTCGTAGTCGTCATCGTCACTAAGGAGAGTCTCGTTCTCCTTGCGGAGATCCTCACCGTCGTCCTCGAGCTCCTCAATAGTGGCCTCCATCTGAGCAGTCAGGGCCTCCAGCGAAGTCACCTTCGCCTTCAGGCGAGTAACCCTCCGGCGTGCGGCAACCCTCAGCTTGCGCTCACTGGCAAGGTCAGCCTGTGCAGCAGCAAGCTGAGCGCGAAGTGTCACAATCTCTTCCTCTTGCAGATCGCACCTCTCACGGGCGCGGTCCTGCTGAGTCTGAGTGTGGTGAAGCAGGTACTCCATGTGGTGCAGCTGGTGTGCGGTGTCGGCGTGCGGGGCGCCGGCCACGGGCTGGCCCGCGAGGTCGCGCTGGCCAAGGTACTGGTAGCCAGTGCCGGCGACAACCTCCGGGAGAAGAAAGGCAAGGCGGGCAAGTGCCTCCTGGGAGACTCGAATCATCCCGTCGAGCCACGTGCGCTCCATCACGTCGATGGTGAACTCCTCAGTAGCGGGGGAAATCCCGCTCCCCCTGACGACGCAGGTGACCAGCCAGGCCATCTCCGAGTCTGCGGACCTCTCAGTACGGACGCCCTTCACCTCGGGCACCATACGTCCGCAGCGAATAGCCAGGTCGGCTAAGGCCCGCTCGAAGAAGTAGAGGGGCGGCCTCACTCCAACCTGACGGACGTGCGTGTACTCGATCGGCATCTACACAAATTTTAAAGTAGATTAAGTTAGTGACCACAGTGTGCAAAATTTTAAGCATAATAAAACATTAATGCAAGTAAAGTTTCTGGAAAATAGAAGGAGGTAAGGGACTTAAGCATTTTCAGCATTTAGTCAACCTTTTTGTTTAAGAAAATAGTTTTTGTTCTATCTCTAACGCCCATGCTAACTAAGGTCTCCTACAGTCAGGATGGCTCTGATACCAGCTCTGTGGGGCCCCGGACTTACCAGTCCGTAACTCCCGTTATGCATACAATTTCACGATCCCAAGATCATTCCATCGTGAATACATAACCGAACCGATACCGGATTACATCATCCAATACAAGTACCGAATTTAAGTAATACGAAGTCTTACATCATAGGCCATCAAGGCCGTAGTTCACCAAACAGCAGCGGAAACAACTTGACTCCAAAAGCGGTGGAACCCAAGTCAGGCCTTTACCCTACAGGCGGCTGACTGGGAGAGCGTCCTAGTTCGCGTCTTCGGCGTCATACTCCTCTTCGTCGAAGTACTCTTCTTCAAAGTCTGGTCAAGTAGATAACCAGGACAACAATGCCAGTGAGTACTTTTTAATGTACTCGCAAACCACCTTAGAGAGAAATAAAGGATATGCAATATGGCAGTAGCAAGGAACAGGCACTAAACTAGGGCGACAAGGAGCGAGAGGTGGTTCCTCTCGAGATTTATGACATCTCTACAACTTTGTTGAAAACCTTTTTTTTTGTAAACCACTTTGGTTGGCGGACTAATAGGTAAGGGTGACCCAATTTCCTTTCCGGCCATCCCATATGACCATCATCTTTCCAAATTTCCACCGTACCTCGCAGGTACCTTTCCACCAGTCCCACTGGCGTCACTTTCCCAAACCAACATTTTGAGAAAACACTTTTATAAAACAAAACTTCTTTTGATACTCAGCACTTCCTTTCCCACGTCCATTGCCGCGGACACGGCTATTCGAATAGATTTTACACTCTGCAGAGGTTGTACGCTTTCCCCACAAGATCCGAATACTCATCGTGTGGGCATCATCCCTGCATAATGAACTATGCCGCGACAAATACTCGATCGTAGTTTTTCGCCTGCTCGCCTTAGCCTAAGACATGCCGCCCAGAGTTGTATCTCCCAACACCAGAGTCCGAGGGGTCGTTTACCTGGGAGTAGCAAATTCCCCGACCAGCTCGACCCTCCGGAATGCCGCGATCATCTGCGGGCATTATTCAATGGGAGCTCATAGGTTGTACCCCTGCCATCGATACGCAATGGAAAGGCGTTCCCAGCTCGTCGGGAAGGCCACGGTCGATAGGTGTCCATGCTCGGACTACCCCTTACATTTGCAGGACCCAAACTAAGGCGAGACAAACTACTACACTACGCCCCGTCCCACTAAAGGGTAATGTGGTCGTACTGACTAGGTCCGGTGATGTACTCAGTCAACCAAAGGCTTTCGAAAACAATTTTTATTCACTTCTCTTGCTCCAAGCAAGTCCTTTCTGCTTAAAAACATTTAATCAAACCACACTTGGACAGGGCTACCCTGTTCCAAGGTTTTCCAGAAAAACCTTGTTGCTTAAAAAAAAATTTCACAAATGTTTTTCCAGGGCTCCCAACCTATAGTCCAATTTCTCTTTGAAAAGAGGCGACAAGTGTGATGAGGTGGTAAGCACCATATCACTAGTGGAAATGTGATCAGTAGGTATCAACAAGGGCTGCACCCTAAGGGTGGATAATAAAACTCCGGGTGGCGCTAACCACCGACAAAATAAAATAAAAGACACGCACTTTCATAAAACCAGTAATAATGCATGAATAAGATATATATAGGATCAGAGATGTATCAAGAGGTGGCTTGCCTTGCTCAGTAATGTGTCCCTGGTTGTCCTCTTCAAATTCCCCAAAGTCACCTTCTCCTTCGTCTCCGGCGGCGTTCGAATCTATCGTCGCAAACATAAAGAAACACGCCATACAAATCAACCAACTATTTCCAGAATAATGCACACGAAAATTTGATAAAATCACAGTATATAGAGGTTGACAAATGCAAACTACTGAAAGTGGTTTCACCCATTTATGATTTTTAAAACAAAAGATATGATTTTTGCAATTCCAGAATTGACTTATGAACCATTTAAATGACCTAAATCTTTCTGGAAGTCACAAAAATGCATGCACCATACCTACAGAAAGCTATTGACATGCACAACACACCTGCACAAGAATCATATGCAAATAAAATTTCTTCTGACCTAAACAATTCAATCCAGACAGAGACCAGAGCACTCCAAAACTTAGAACAACACTAACCAGAGCATCTCCAACCAAAACAAAGCATACCCCTGGATAGCCAAGAACAAATGTGAACTAACCCCACTGGATTTGTATTTTTCTGATTTGTAAAAGAATTTACAAAAATAAAATACTGGTAAGGTGCCCTGTTTCAGCCCCTAGAGTAGCTGTTAATATGAATAACAGAAACTCTGTTATAGCCATTTCGGTACATTCAATGTACTCTACGGATAGAGGAATACATAAAGTGGAACATAATAAAATGAGAAATTGAAAGATTTCGTTGAAATTGTTCGTTTGGAAATTTCCCTAATTCCACCAGGCCTAATATATAACCCTAAAAATCATTTCCTTTGGTAGGGAAATACCCTATCACCATGTCTACTGGTAGCATTTGTATTTGCTTCAAGAGCAAGTGTAGTTTTTGAATTAAAAAAATCAGAGAAGAGCTCTCTGGTCAGATTTTGATTTAATTAGCAAACAATATCTAGGAGGCTTTTGCATGAGGGACCAGTGCCAAATGAAAGGTACTCACAAGTGTATTACTACAGAATTAACCTCATTCAAAATGAGCTAGTACAACTCTCATGCTAAATAAACTACACAAACTGCAACTATTTAACACTAGATTTATCTACACAGATACAGCATCAAACAGCACATGCAAGCAATTATTCATGGTAGGGAAAACATCTGTGAGCATCTAGAACTTCGAATCATCTCATTTGGTTACTGGACGAATTTATGGTATTTCAAAAACGGGACAGAGATTTACTGGCAGATTAATTGGGAGAAAAGGAAAAAAGGAGATCGGGCCGGGGCTCGCTGGGCTCGGCCGGATTCGGCCCAGGAGCAGCGGCGCAGCTCGGGAGACGGCGATTTGAACGGGGGGACGAGCTGGCGGCCACGCTGGCGCGCGGGACCCGGCGGCTTGCGCATGCATCCGCTGGATTTAATCCAACGGTGCATGCACCGTCGTCTCCGACGCGACGCGTCGCCCGCGCGGCTAACCCTAGCGGCGCACAGGGAAAAGACGGGGCACGGCATGCTCACCTCGGGGCTCTGTCGTCGGCGAGGTGGGGCGCGTCGGATGCGGCGGAGCACGGGCTACCGAACGGTGGTGGCGGCGACGAAAACAGCGCTGGTCGGAGTGGTCGACGTCGACGGCGCCAAACCCGCTGCACGTCGGGGTGGCGGCTACAGTGGTCCCTGGAAGAAACGGGAGTGCGCATTAGATCAAGGAGGAACGGGAGCATCCAGGGAGCAGGGAGAAGGGGAGAAACGGCGGGGTTTCCGCGTCGGCAACCTTCACCGGTTTGCAGGCGGCGAGGTGGCGCTCACGGCAGGAAGGAGCGGAGCTCCTCTCCGCTCCAGGAGGTGAGGTGTGGGTGTTCTGAGAGGTTGTGGCGAGGAAATGAGAGAAGGGAGGGAGCGGTGCCCTATTTATCGAGCTCGGGCCGGTGCACCGTGCACCCGGTCTGTGCACCGACGGAGAAACGGCGGCAGCGAGAGATTGGGTGAGCGGGGCGGTGCTGCAGCGAGTCTGCGAGGCGGTGCTGCGGTTTTGGAGGGACGCGCGCGTCGAGCAGTGAGACAGAGAGGAGAGACGCGACGGGGTGGGCGGCCTGCCAGGCGCTCGACGAAAGGACAGGGCGGCTGGCGTCGCCGTGCAGCGTCGGTGGGGCTCGGGCGTGGACTGAGGGCGGGTCTCCGAGGCGTGGTCGGGTCGTGTGCGTTCGTTTGACACGGTTAGGCTACCAGAGAAGGGAGGTGGGGTGGGCGACGTGGCCGTGTCGGGGCAGACGTGCCTGCCGGCCATAGGGGGTCGCCACCGCGAGTTAGAGAGAGGAAGGGCGAGGGAAGCGTGCAAACGGTTGTCTGGGAGGGAGAAGGGTTGCAGGGGGTCGTGCAGGACAGCAGGAAACTGCCAAGAATGGAGGAGGGGGAGAGATCTCCCTGATTTTGTGTGGGTTCCCGAGGTGGTGATCAAGGGAAAAGAAAAAGAGAGGGAGGTCGTGTGCTAGGGCTAGGGAGGGATGCTGGAGGGTTGCTATGATCAGGTAGAGTGTGTGTGGGGGTGCTGGTGAGGAGAGGGAGTGAAAGAAATGATCATGGGAGGGGGAATGATCATGGCCAGCATGACCATTCTTCTCTATTCCCATTTGTTTGCGAACTAGCAACAAGCCACAAAGAAATGATACAAGACCAGACTAGGTCAACAAGGATGAGTCAAATGGTGTCTTTGTTTGGAAAGTTTTCAGATCTGAAATTGGAGAAAAGAAGAAATAGATATGGAGGAGGGAAATTTGGGAAAGACTTGATCTTGGAAGATCACCTGTGAGCATGATCACATGCACCAGGGTGTGTGGCAAAATGTTTTTAAAAATAATTAACTAGAAGAAAAGGAGATCACAAGATAAAGAGTGTGGTTAGGGTTTTAAGGATCCACACACAAAACAAGCATTCACCAGCAACAACACACAAATTCTATAATGCAAAAGCATGATGAACTATATGCATGCAATTTTGGGAAATAGAAAAAGTTTTTGTTGGCCCAAAATTTTGCACTTCAAAGATTAAATCAATGCACAAAAAGTTGGGTTGTTACAGTTCCTCTCCGACCAAGGAGAAGTGAAAAACTCATTCCCGCTGGAAGAAAACAATGCATCACTTTGGCCCCATCGAGGGTTTGTAATATAACTTAAATATTCTTAAGTAGCTAGGACGAAACGATTTGCATGGGCGGAAAAAACTTATCCTGCTATCCGTTCAATATATGCATGTTTTGTTTATTCTAAAGCAAGTACTAGTTTCTAAGTTTTCCGGCTTGCTCACTTGACCTTCCACGAGTCGGAAAACCTTTAGCCCGAAATGCTCGCCTGCGGCGACGAAGCACAATGGCAGTTCGTCAATAACCGCGGAAGCAAGCCCCCAGCCAAGGTGTCGGAAGTCACTACCAGGAATCCATAAGTTCGCAACGAACAACTTTTCCACCAGAAAACTTAAGCTTACGTCCTAAAGGATGATTTTGAAAATCACAACTTTTATACACGCCTAGGCGGAAACATCCAGCTCTGCGGTTTTAGTCGGAAAAAACAAACACGATCCAAAAATGAACAATTAAAGGAGGTAAAAGACTCAAAGAGTGAACCATATGCTTTATTTCATTGATCATGTATAACTATTACAAAGTATGTAATGCATATAATTGCTAAGTGTGGAAAGGACGTAGCTGTGCTATATTCCAGGGACGATATGTTTCATCATATATGTCGTCCGGATCCTCTCGTTTTCGTTTCCGGTGCCAATTGGCAGGTCTGTCTTTTAACTCGCGGAAATCAACGAGATAGTAAGATCCGTTGTGTAGCACTTTGCTGATGACGAAGGGTCCTTCCCATGGAGATTGCAACTTATGCTCTTTCACCTGTCGAAGGCGGAGAACCATGTCACCTACCTTAAACGAGCGATTCCGAACTCGACGACTATGGTAGCGTCGGAGTTTCTGCTGGTATATGGTAGAGCACTGGTCAGCTAAGTTCTGAGCTTCTTCGATCAGGTCCACAGATAGCTATCTAGCCTCGTCAGCTGTATCTTCGTTGTAGGCGGAAACTCGCGGGGAGTCGTGGATGATGTCGGAGGGAAGCACAGCTTCAGACCCGTATACTAGGAAGAAAGGGGTAAACCCTGTTGATCTATTAGGGGTAGTTCGAAGACTCCATAGAACAGAATCTAACTCCTCCGCCCAAGCTCCGGCTGCGCAACGCAGCGGTTCTTCAAGGCGAGGTTTGACTCCGGCTAGTATGAGGCCGTTGGCTCGCTCGACCTGCCTATTGGACTGTGGATGTGCCATAGATGCTAGGTCAAGCCGGATCCCTACGGCCCCCCTGGCTCCTCTCCGGTACTTCTTCGATGCTCTGGAACCTTCCGGGAAAAATAAGGTGCTGGGCGTTGATTTCGTCCGATTCCGAGAATATTTCCTTACTAGGATTTCTGAAACCAAAAACAGCAGAAAATAGGAACTGGCACTTCGGCATCTCGTCAATAGGTTAGTTCCGGAAAACGCATAAATATGACATATAATGTGTATAAAACATGTAGGTATTGTCATAAAACAAGCATGGAACATAAGAAATTATAGATACGTTTGAGACGTATCAAGCATCCCCAAGCTTAGTTCCTACTCGCCCTCGAGTAGGTAAACGATAACAAGAATAATTTCTGAAGTGACATGCTACTTACATAATCTTGATCATACTATTGTAAAGCTTATGAGATGAATGCAGCGATTCGAAGCAATGGTAAAGACAATGACTAAACAATTGAACCATATAACAAAGACTTTTCATGAATAATACTTTCAAGACAAGCATCAACAAGTCTTGCATAAGAGTTACTCATAAAGCAATAAATTCTTAGTAAAGGCATTGAAGCAACACAAAGGAAGATATAAGTTTCAGCGGTTGCTTTCAACTTCAACATGTATATCTCATGGATAGTTGTCAACATAAAGCAATATAACAAGTGCAATAGGTAAACATGTAAGAATCAATGCACAGTTGACACAAGTGTTTGCTTCTAAGATAGAAAGAAGTAGGTAAACTAACTCAACAATAAAGTAGAAGATAGGCCCTTCGCAGAGGGAAGCAGGGATTAAATCATGTGCTAGAGCTTTTTAAGTTTTGAAATCATATAGAGAGCATGCAAATAAAGTTTTGAGAGGTGTTTGTTGTTGTCAACGAATGGTAATGGGTACTCTAACTACCTTATCAACCAGACTTTCAAGAGCGGCTCCCATGAAGGACGTTATCTCTACCAGCAAGGTAGATCATCCCTCTTCTCTTTTGTTTACACATGTATTTTAGTTTCATTACTTATAGATGACACTCCTCCCAACCTTTTGCTTACACAAGCCATGGCTAACCGAATCCTCGGGTGCCTTCCAACATTCACATACCATGGAGGAGTGTCTATTTGCAAAATTAAGTTGCTTACTGATAGATCAGGGCAAAACATGTGAAGAGAATTATTAATGAAGGTTGATTAATTGGGGGCTGGGAACCCCGCGCCAGCTCTTTTTGCAAAATTATTGGATAAGCGGATTTAGCCACTAGTCCATTGGTGAAAGCTGCCCAACAAGATTGAAAGATAAAACACCACATACTTCCTCATGAGCTATAAAACATTGACACAAATAAGAAGTAATAAAGTTTTGAATTGTTTAAAGGTAGCACATGAAGTAATTTACTTTGGAATGGCGGAGAAATACCATGTGGTAGGTAGGTATGGTGGACACAAATGGCATAGTATTTGGCTCAAGGATTTGGATGCACGAGAAGAATTCCTCTCAATACAAGGCTAGGCTAGCAAGGTTGTTTGAAGCAAACTCAAGTATAAAAGGTGCAGCAAGGCTCACATATGAACATATTGTAGGTATTATAAGACTTTACATTGTCTCCTTGTTGTTCAAACACCTTAACCAGAAAATATCTATACTCTAGAGGCCAATCATGCAAACCAAATTTTAACAAGCTCTATGTAGTTCTTCATTAATAGGTACAAAGTACATGATGCAAGAGCTTAAACATGATCTATATGAGCACAACAATTGCCAAATATCACATTATTCAAGATATTATACCAATTACCACATGCGGCATTTTCCGTTTCCAACCATATAACAATGAATGAAATAGTCCAACCTTCGCAATGAACATTAAGATAAAGCTAAGAACACATGTGTTCATATGAACCAGCGGAGCGTGTCTCTCTCCCACACAAGCATTTATTCAGAGAATGAAAATAACAAAACGAAAATAAAAGCACACAGACGCTCCAAGTAAAGTACATAAGATGTGACCGAATAAAAATATAGTTTCAAGAGAAGAAACCTGATAATTTGTCGATGAAGAAGGGGATGCCTTGGGCATCCCCAAGCTTAGATGCTTGAGTCTTCTTGAAATATGAAGGGATGAACCACGGGGGCATCCCCAAGCTTAGACTTTTCACTCTTCTTGATCACATTATATCATCCTCCTCTCTTGACCCTTGAAAACTTCCTCCACACCAAACTCAAAACAAACTCATTAGAGGGTTAGTGCATAATCAAAAATTCACATGTTCAGAGGTGACACAATCATTCTTAACACTTCTGGACATTGCACAAAGCAACTGGAAGTTAATGGAACAAAGAAATCCATCCAACACAGCAAAAGAGGAATGCGAAATAAAAGGCAGAATCTGTCAAAACAGAACAGTCCGTAAAGACGAATTTTAAAGAGGCACCAGACTTTCTCAGATGAAAATGCCCAAATTGAATGAAAGTTGCGTACATATCTGAGGATCACGCACGTAAATTGGAAGATTTTTTTGAGTTACCTACAGAGAATCATACCCAAATTCGTGACAGCAAGAAATCTGTTTCTGCGCAGTAATCCTAATCTAGTATCAACCCTACTATCAAATATTTTACTTGGCAAAACAATGCAATAAAATAAAGATAAGGAGAGGTTGCTATAGTAGTAACAACTTCCAAGACACAAATATAAAACAAAATTGCTGTAGTAAAATAAAAACATGGGTAATCTCCCAAGAAGTGCTTTCTTTATAGCCATTAAGATGGGCTCAGCAGTTTTAATGATGCACTCGCAAGACATAAGAGTTGAAGCAAAAGAGAGCATCAAAGGCAAGTATGAAACAAATTAAAGCCTAACCCACTTCCTATGGGAAGGAATCTTGTACACAAATAAATTCATGAGGAGCAAAGTGACAAGCATAGGAGAATAAAACACGAGTAACTTCAACATTCTCAACATAGAGAGGGGAAACTTAATATTATTAAGACGCATATAACCGTGTTTCACTCTCTCATAATAACTTTCAGTAGCATCATTGATGAAATCCACAATATACCCATCACTTAAAACATTCTTATCATGGTTCGTATGCATAAAAGTATCATTAATTTTGGCATAGGAAGAGTTCTTCTCATTAATAGTAATTGGAGCAAGATAATTATCAAGAATTTGAACATGGTAAACAAGTTGCATACTAATGGAATTGTTTTTAGCAATCCAATCATAACTATTACAAGTTTCATAAGGATACTTATAACCTATATCATAGCATTCTTTATAATAATCATCAAAGATTGGAGGCATAGCGTCATCATAAGAAATAGGATAGTTATCTTTCACAATATGTTCATCTGTGACCATACCATCGTTGTTACTAGAAGGGGATGTATCAAACATATAATGATCAGTAGCAAAAGGATTTTCAAACACCTCATCCCCAAGCTTAGAGCTTTCTATATCATTATGGGAGGAAGCATGGATAGTACTGATACTATGGAAATTATTAACATCATCATTTTCAGAATTAGTTTCCCAGAGATTTCCAATATCAAAAGTAGTGTGCTCTTTCAAATCATGATCACTAATGTAGGTAAAGGGCATAGGAAGATCATTGTATTCAGATTCATTATCATAATAATCATTAGGAGCAACATACTTACGGTTACCTATCGTTATCTCATACACGCGGGGATATGGCGTTACCTCTTTCTCTTTATTCCCCTTCTTCTTCTTCTTCGTTCCCTTCTTCTTCTTCTTCTTCTCTTCCTTCTCCTCGTTCCCTTCTTTAGGAGGAAGAGGCTTGAAGGGAGGCTCCTCCACATAACCTGATTTATTTCCAGAAACAATAGAAGAAACTTGGGAGGATTCCTCCTTTTCATTAATAAGTTCAAAACACACAGAGGTCCTATCATATTTTGGCAAAGTGTCATCTTCTAAAATATTTTGTATGTAAGTATTTGTATGGCAATTATCAATGCAATAAGAAAAACACCCACGCAGGACATCATCAATATCAAGATCACTCATATGTAACAAAGAGATTTTTCTTGATAACTCTTCACACCACAAAAATAAAGTAAGTTCATCATGCTGATTAGGAGTAATTTCATCATCACAATACAAATTTGCAGCACTCATGGGGTGCGAATTATAATTGGAGGAGCATTGAAAATTAAAATGACCCACTTCATGACAAAGTTCACAAATAAAAGGGTAGTTGGCACAAACTTTTTTACCAAGTTCATCTAGAGCCCTAGACCACTTTCTAGTTTTTTCATTCATATGGTGGATACAATATTCATCTTCGATTTGATTAATTCCACAAGGTCTATGCATTCCACAAAAATTAACATGCTTATAAGAAATAGTATTTTCAGAAGTTTGGGCATGCTTATTGTAATCATTAATAACAATTTCATCCTTCATGCAAGCATCTTTAAAAGGTTCATGATACTTATCAAAATTCTTCTTGGGCAATTCAAAATGAGAGGCAAAAGCTTTATAAAGATTTGCAACAACTTGAGAGTCAAGACCATAAGTAGAACTCATATTTCGAATTTTATCAGTATCCATAAATGTTTCCATGCATTCATAATCATAATTTATACCTGACTCTTTACCTTCGTTGTTCTCCCATCCTTCAGTATTCTCCTGAATCCGATCAAAAAGGTCCCTTTTAAACTCTTCTTCATTGCGTGTAAATGATCCAGAACAAGTAGTATCCAGCTGTTATCACCAGAATTTGACCGGATCAGAGGTGGGCCGCGATTAAGATGGGCTTGAAGAATATACACGGAAGAAATACATGAATCGGCCTTGTATACAAAGTTTGGGCTAGTTTGCCCGTGTATCCGTAAATATAGTAGGATACGTGTCGGTTAGATAGAATTTGGCTCGTGCACGGTTGGGATTATTCCCACGTTAGAAAGTCTACGGACTATAAATATGTATCTAGGGTTATTGAGAAAAACAACAATCACGTTCATCACAAACCAATCTAGGCGCATCGCCAACCCCTTGTTTCGAGGGTTTCTTCCGGGTAAGCATCATGCTGCCTAGATCGCATCTTGCGATCTAGGCAGTACACGTTTATTCGTTGTTCATGCGTTGCTCGTGCTGAAGCCTTGTTGATGGCGAGCGACGTAGTTATCATAGATGTGTTAGGGTTAGTATTGTTTCATCGTATCATATGCTTTCGTCCATGCAACCCTTAGACGTCTAGCCGCCCTTACGCCTATCTTAGGTGTAAGGGCGGTGATGTCTACGTTCCCCCTCCTTTCCTGTAGACAGTGTTGGGCCTCCAAGTGCAGAGGTTTGTAGAACAGCAGCAAGTTTCCCTTAAGTGGATACCCAAGGTTTATCGAACTCAGGGAGGAAGAGGTCAAAGATATCCCTCTCATGCAACCCCGCAACCACAAAGCAAGAAGTCTCTTGTGTCCCCAACACACCAAATAGGTGCACTAGTTCGGCGAAGAGATAGTGAAATACAGGTGGTATAAATAAGTATGAGCAGTAGCAACGGTGCCAGAAAAGTGCTTGGCGTGTAGTTGATGGTGGTAGTATTGCAGCAGTAGTAACGCAGTAGAAACGAGTAAACAAGCGGTAGTAACTCAGCAGTAGTAACGCAGCGAGTAGTAAACAAGCGAGTAGTAACTCAGCAGTATTTAGGAACAAGGCCTAGGGATTAGACTTTCACTAGTGGACACTCTCAACATTGATCACATAACAGAACAGATAAATGCATACTCTACACTTTTGTTGGATGATGAACACATTGCGTAGGATTACACGAACCCTCAATGCCGGAGTTAACAAGCTCCACAATAATGCTCATGTTTAAGTAACCTTTAGTGTAAGATAGATCAACGCTACTAAACCAAGTACTAGCATAGCATGCACACTCTGTCACCTTCATGCATATGTAGGAGGAATAGATCACATCAATATTATCATAGCAATAGTTAACTCCATAATCTACAAGAGATCATGATCATAGCATAAACCAAGTACTAACACGGTGCACCCACTGTCGCCTTTACACACGTGCGGGAGGAATAGAACTACTTTAATAACATCACTAGAGTAGCACATAGATAGTAGTGATACAAACTCATATGAATCTCAATGAGATCATTGTATTGAAGTACATGGAAGAGAGATGAACCACATAGCTACCGGTACAGCCCCGAGCCTCGATGGAGAACTACTCCCTCCTCATGGGAGCAGCAGCGGTGATGAAGATGGCGGTGGAGATGGCAGCGGTGTTGATGGAGATGGCAGCGGTGTCGATGGAGAAGCCTTCCGGGGCACTTCCCCGCTCCGGCAGGGTGCCGGAACGAGTTCTGTCCCCCGAATTGGAGTTTCGCGATGGCGGCGGCGCCACGGTAACTTTTCCGGAGTTTCGTCAATTGGTGTCGAGGTTTTAGGTCACGACGACTTAAATAGGCGAAGAGTCGGAGTCGGAGGGGGCCCGGGCTGCCCGGACCATAGGGGCGCGCCCCCTTGGGCCGCGCCGCCCACGGGTGTGGGGCCCCCACGGCACCCCTCTGACCTTTCTTCGGTGCTCCGGAAGCTTCGCGTATTTCTAAGACTTTCGGCGTTGATTTCGTCCGATTCCGAAAATATTTCCTTACTAGGATTTCTGAAACCAAAAACAAGCAGAAAACGAAGCTCGTCCTTTCGGCATCTTGTTAATAGGTTAGTTCCAGAAAATGCACGAATATGACATAAAGTGTACATAAAACATGTAGATAACATCAATAATGTGGCATGGAACACAAGAAATTATCGATACGTTGGAGACGTATCAGGCGGCACCTCGCTTGATCATTATTTAGTAGATCCGATCCGTTATGATTGCTCCTTGTTCTTCAAGGATTAGTTTAATATCTGCATAGTTAGGCCTTACAAACGGGTTGAAGGATCCAGTGGCACGTAGGGTGTGGTTTGCTAGCCCTAGATAAGATGTTCCGGGGATCAACTTCATGTTGGTTTTTAGGCCTTGTCTAGGGTCGGTTTATTATCACCGTGCGTGGCTGCCAGGCTCAATCACGCGTAGGATGTTCCGATTATGTGGTGAAAACCCTAAATCGTCGTAGGTCGTTTTAGCTGTATATTGATCAAGAAGGACCACCATTGATCGTATACCTCATACGGATCATGGGTGGATCGGCTCCTTGAGCCGATTCACAGGACAACCTGAGAGCCGATCGAGGCTCGTATTTAATGTTTACGTGTATGCCATGCGGAAACTAAGCGAAGCAAATCCATCACCTTCCCGACCAGGTATAGGTCAGGTGGCACGCCCTTGCACCAAGCATCGGACGTGCGTGCCGAGTCTTTGCGGGCCGTCGCTCGAGGGACCAGGGCCAGCCCGCAGTCCCGGGAGCCTCCCGGCTCTATCGTGTTGCCCGTCGCTGCTCGCCGGTGGGTTTCGACCGCAACACATTTCGGCACGCCCGGTGGGACAGTCTTCGACATCAACCGCATCGCCATCTGCATCCGAGATGGCGGAAGGTACTCCGATCACGTACGAAGATCTGACTGAGGAGCTCAAGAAGAAGTATGACGAGGTCAAAGCTATCCTCAAAGCCGACCTCATCGGCTCTTTCCAGAGAACCCGCTCACACGGCATCAGGTGGAAAGGGTTCTCGCCTGAAGGCGCGCTCGATGGAGTGGACCTGTCCGCCCCTTCAGAAGAACGCACCGGGTCTCGCGTCGAGAGATTAATTTCATGGTGGCTCATTCGCTGCACCGCCATTCCGAGAGCCTGGTGAACACTTTGGAGCGTGTCGCCCTACGGGTGATCCAGGAAATCATGAGGCATCAACACTCTCCGTCAGGACCTGCTCTAGGGACTCACCAAGGTGAGATACCACTCCAGTCCCGACCACCGCTGCCGTTTGCATTGGCAGCACCAGAAGTGCCGAGTTCACCGGCATTCGTCGTCTACAAGATCGGTGGTGACCCTAGTGATTACCAGTTCTTGTATGAGGCGCCTAAGGAGATCCCTCACGGATACACGTGCACATACGTGCCGGACCGCAAGAATCGGGCACTCACGAACCGGACCGCAACAGTAGGGACTTCGGAACAGCAGGAGGAACTTCGGGAACAGATCTTGAGAAGCGGACGTGGCTAGCTAAGTATGCCACTCCGACAAACCTCCGAGCTCAACTCCTGCAGCTTGGCTCAGAGCTTGAGAAGCAAGCGTGGCTGGCTAAGTATGCCACTCCAGCGAATCTTCAGAGCTCGACTCCTGCAGCCAGCACCGCGGATCAGATCAGTATAATCTTGAGAGACCAGTTCAGCATGGTGCCGAAAAGGAGGGCAATCGGCTATTCCAAGCCGTACCCCAACGAGTACGATTTGATCCCACTACCACCCAAATATCGGCTCCCTGAATTCTCCAAGTTTAGTGGATCAGATGGCTCCAGCTCAATCGAGCATGTGAGCCGATATTTGGCACTAGCTGGGCACGATCTCAAGCATCGGATGAGCTACGTGTGAGGTTCTTCGCACGGTCCCTCACAGGATCGGCTTTCGGGTGGTACACATCGCTGCCACCGGACTCAATCCGGACTTGGAAGCAGCTTGGAAGAACAGTTCCATATGCGGTATCACTCGAAGCTTCCGAGGCCGGCATTGCCGATCTAGCACAAGTACGACAGAAGCGCGGAGAAACAAGTGTCGAATACATCCGGCGCTTCAGGACCGTTAGGAACCGATGCTATTCGGCTCGTGTGACCGAAAAGGAAGCGAGTCGAGTTGGCGGTGGTGGGTCTCGCATCACCGATCAAGGATGTGGCCTCCCAAGCAGACTACCCTTCACTGGCGCATATGGTGCGTAAGCTGTCGTTATATGAACAGCGCCACCCAGAGGTGTACCAGGACAAATTCAAGCGTGCGGTGGTCCCGGTTGAGGCAGATGAAGATGAAGGCTCGCGGGAGATCAAGAGGTAGCAGTGGCTGAATGGACTCGGGGGCAAGCCCCGTATCCCGCAAGTGGGTTAAGCCACAAGGTCCTCCAAGAGGGTTTGACTTCGACGTGACCAAGGCTGAGCAAATTTTCGACCTCTTACTTAAGGAGAAGCAGCTAAAGGTACCCGAAGGCCACAAGATCCCCACGACTCAGGAGCTGAACGGAAAGCCATACTGCAAGTGGCATAACACGTTCACCCATGCCACCAACGACTGCAGGGTGTGGCTTCAGCAGATCCAAATGGCGATAGAACAAGGGCGTCTAATTTTCAGCCAGTACGCCATGAAAGTCGACACACACCCCTTCCCCGCCGTTAACATGGTGGAATGCACTTACCCTGGGAGGTGCCAGCCAGGTTTCTCGTTCAACATCAACATGGTAGAACCTGGGCACCACCCTGGTAAGGACAGAAGCGAGGGCAGCTGCTCTCATAACGAGGACAAGGAGGAAGCCGTTCCACGCGATCGGCTCCGGCACGATGGCAAGCGCTACATCACAGAGGGAGAAGTAAAGAATGTGAGATATCAGCGACCTCTCTCTGATCACCTCCTCAACAAATACGTGAGTCAATACGACCAACGCCGACGATACGACAACGAAAAAGATCGTCTGGCTAGGGACGCCAAGAGACATCGTCGGCATGATCGCGACGAGGAGAGATATGAGCGCCACGCCAAGGAAAAGTCAAGAGAGCAAGACAACGTGGATAGGCA
Organism: Lolium rigidum; assembly: GCF_022539505.1. Taxonomy (NCBI): domain Eukaryota; kingdom Viridiplantae; phylum Streptophyta; class Magnoliopsida; order Poales; family Poaceae; genus Lolium; species Lolium rigidum. Next base: position 248,339,360 of record NC_061514.1, on the reverse strand, counting down.
CTGGGACTGTCCCTTCTTCAGACACTGCTGGGATTCAGGAATGAGCCGATTGCCTACAATCGGCAACTGCCCAGAATGTAGATAGAAGAAGAAGGATGCAGCTAACGTGTCCGTGTTCAAACGTCTAGGGCCTCTCCCACCTCGGAACAAGCACGCTGGGTCCTCTCGGGTGGAAGATCTCAAGGAATTAGAAGACGATGATGAAGAAGAAGAAGATAAGTACCACCGGCCAAGGTGGTGCCCTGATGGACTCAGCCGTTCCCAAAAGCGTAGGGTTCAGCGACTACGTGGTTTGGAGGAAGCCGAAAGGTTATACCTCCACACGTTAAGGAAGGCGCGGCCTGATCTGGCCGCGAAAATTCAGCGAACTCTGGACGAAGAAGGTCGGCCACAAAAGAAAGAGTGGCGCTCCAGACAAAGGAAACCCGATGATGAGACATCGGCTGGCACAAACATGGTGTTCATCCTTCCGGCGGAGTTTAGTGCTCCAGAATTAGACGAAGCACCCGTGGCACAACTTGACTGCGGCCCACGGCCACTTATCTTCGAGAAGCCACGAGAAAGAAGCTACAGACACCTGAAGGCCCTGTATTTGCGAGGTTATATCAATGGGCAGCTTGTCAACAAGATGCTGGTGGACACCGGAGCGGCAGTCAACATTATGCCATACTCCATGCTACGTCGGTTGGGACGCTCTAGCTCGGATCCGATCAAGACCAACGTTACACCGAGCGATTTCAACGGCCAAGCATCCGAAGCACAAGGTGTTCGAACGTGGATCTGACCGTAGGAAGAAAAACCATCCCTACGACGTTCTTTATTGTCGATAGCAAGAGCACCTATGCTGTCCTGCTAGGGAGAGATTGGATCCACGCCAACTGTTGCATTCCATCCACGATGCACCAATGTTTAATACAGTGGGATGGAGATGAAGTAGAGGTCATCCAAGCAGATGACTCAGCCGAGATTTCAACGGCTGGCATGAACGTTTGGGAGACGACAGGCCAAGAGCCACTCTCAGGCATCACTTTGGATGATCTGCGAGCGCATCGACGTGACGAAGGACGGAGTGAGGCTGGTCTTATCCACCGGCCCGACCGTGTAACAAGAGCAAAATCTATGGACGAATGTGGCAAGGCCGATCCTTGTGATCGGCCCCAAAACATAAAAGGGATAATCTTGTCTCAAGCATGTCACGTAGTTATACTGAAGCAAGACCAAGATGTAAACCTTCATTGAACAATTCAATCAACATGGAGGCCGATTCCAGCAATCGGCCAAAATTATCCTCACCATACGTTATGCCCGTGTTCAACGTCGATCCAACGGGCGGCGGAAAGCGGAGATACAGGTTTACGTCGGCTGATGAGCTAGAAGAAGTCAATATTGGTCCGAACGGAGCCGATGTTCAAGTACAGTGCCTTGGCTAACTACAGAGCCGATATCTGCAGTTACCTGACAGATTCGGCTCGGGGGGCACCTAATCAGATGAACATGTGCGATACATGTGCAGTGAAATATTGGGGGCCGATAGAAAATCGGCCAGTAAAAAATAATTCATGATGTACAGCCGATGCACAGCCATCGACTCTAGTACAAATTACACAGGATCTACACGCTGCGTGTTCAAGGCGCGGATTTCGACCAAGTCGGTCTTCAGTTCAGCTTCGAGGCCTTCTGCTCCCTCGAGGGAGTGAATGGCGAGAGCTTCCTCAGCTTCAATGAGCTGTTTTGTTGCCCGATCCAAGGCAGCAAATGGAGAGGCTTGCGGTTCCTGGCGGGCTCTCTTGATGCATCGGCTCTCTGTTCGTAGGCTGCCCTGCCTCGCTCGATGGGAGTTTGGGAAACGGCAGGTTCGATGGGCTGACCTTTTCTTGGAAGCCGACGGTGGCGAGTCCGGCTGGTTCTGCGTGGTGGTTTTCCCAGAATTGCCCGAGCTCGAATCCCTTCGACTGGACTGTGTGTCCTCACTAGAGTTTTCTTCAGTAAAGGTTTGTAGAAGAGATACAAGTGTGCTGCAGAAGCCTAGAAGGATGAATGGAATCAGCCAAAGCGCGGGCGAAACTTACGTGCGACCCTTCTTCCCCTGGGGTAGGGTTTTGGTGTTTCAGAGTCTTCCTGGCAGCCACTTGCCTCACCGCTATTCTCTCCTTGACTGAGGCTCGGGGGGCAGCTGACCTAGTGGACACTCTGCTTTTTGAAGCCGATTCAGGTGTCGTCGGCTAGCTCTGCATCACGACCCTCTTCAAAGGGTCTGGACCGTCCTGTTGCTACAAGGAGATGAAGGGATGTCATCGGCAAAGATATCTAATCTGAAGGAGACTGGATTTTCAAAAACAGCCGATGAACAGCCAACCGACTTTGGAGTTGCAAAGTATTATGGTCAGATATTAAAACTACTAGAGTGCTGAGATTTGGAGTCCGGCCTCATGGGCGTTTGAGGAGAAAAGTCCGATACGTTGCTATCGGTTCTTAGTGCGGCAAATGGAAGACTTGAAATTGGATAAATGGAGAGTCAAATTGGAAGAACAATTCTTATTGATTCAAAGGAACGGCTTTACAAGAAAGAGCCGATGGCTCTCAAAAGGATCATCCGATGCCTAATGCACTACTACTACTAGTCCTATGCTGCTAGTCCTAGTCTAAGGGCCGTTGCTGCCCTCGTCGGTGCTGTCGTGGCTGCCGTCGGCGCTGCTACCGGCGGGCTCCTCGTCGCTGTCGTAACCTTCGGCAGGGGCCCCGTACTCCTCCTCGTCATCATCATCGTCGTCATCATCATCCGACCCGGCACGGAAGCGCTTCATCGGCGGGTACTCGTCGGAGGAGGTGTCCTCTGATGGCGTGTATTTCACACGTTCGTTGGGCAACCCCAAGAGGAAGGTATGATGCGCACAGCAGCAAGTTTTCCCTCAGAAAGAAACCAAGGTTTATCGAACCAGGAGGAGCCAAGAAGCACGTTGAAGGTTGATGGCGGCGGGATGTAGTGCGGTGCAACACCAGAGATTCCGGCGCCAACGTGGAACCTGCACAACACAACCAAAGTACTTTGCCCCAACGAAACAGTGAGGTTGTCAATCTCACCGGCTTGCTGTAACAAAGGATTAACCGTATTATGTGGAAGATGATTGTTTGCAGAGAAAATAGTAAAAACAAGTATTGCAGCAGATTTGTATTTCAAGTATTAAAGAATGGACCGGGGTCCACAGTTCACTAGAGGTGTCTCTCCCATAAGATAAAAGCATGTTGGGTGAACAAATTACAGTCGGGCAATTGACAAATAGAGAGGGCATAACAATGCACATACATGGCATGATAAGTATAGTGAGATTTAATTGGGCATTACGACAAAGTACATAGACCGCCATCCAATCGCATCTATGCCTAAAAAGTCCACCTTCGAGGTTATCATCCGAACCCCTTCCAAGTATTAAGTTGCTAAGCAACGGACAATTGCATTAAGTATGGTGCGTAATGTAATCAACAACTACATCCTCGGACATAGCGCCAATGTTTTATCCCTAGTGGCAACAAGCACAACACAACCTTAGAACTTTCGTCACTCGTCCCGGTGTCAATGCGGGCATGAACCCACTATCGAGCATAAATACTCCCTCTTGGAGTTAAAAGCAAAAACTTGGCCAGAGCTTCTACTAGTAACGGAGAGCATGCAAGATCATAAACAACACATATGTAATAACTTGATAATTAACATGACATGGTATTCTCTATCCATCGGATCCCGACAAACACAACATATAGAATTACAGATAGATGATCTTGATCATGTTAGGCAGCTCACAAGATCCAACAATGAAGCACAATGAGGAGAAGACAACCATCTAGCTACTGCTATGGACCCATAGTCCAGGGGTGAACTACTCACTCATCACTCCGGAGGCGACCATGGCGGTGTAGAGTCCTCCGGGAGATGAATCCCCTCTCCGGCGAGGTGCCGGAGGAGATCTCCGGAATCCCCCGAGATGGGATCGGCGGCGGCGGCGTCTCGGTAAGGTTTTCCGTATCGTGGTTTTTCGCGTCGGGGGTTTCGCGACGGAGGCTTTAAGTAGGCGGAAGGGCGAGTCGGGGCGGCACGACGGGGCCCACACCATAGGGCGGCGCGGCCCCCGCTTGGCCGCGCCGCCATGTGGTGTCGCCACCTCGTGGCCCCACTTCGTATGCTCTTCGGTCTTCCGGAAGCTTCGTGGAAAAATAGGCCCACGGGTCTTCGTTTCGTCCAATTCCGAGAATATTTCGTTACTAGGATTTCTGAAACCAAAAACAGCGAGAAAACGAGAATCGGCACTTCGGCATCTTGTTAATAGGTTAGTTCCGGAAAATGCACGAATATGACATAAAGTGTGCATAAAACATGTAGGTATCATCAATAATATGGCATAGAACATAAGAAATTATCGATACGTCGGAGACGTATCAAGCATCCCCAAGCTTAGTTCTCGCTCGTCCCGAGCAGGTAAAACGATAACAAAGATAATTTCTGAAGTGATATGCCATCATAACCTTGATCATACTATTTGTAAACATATGTAGTGGATGCAGCGATCAAAACAATGGTAATGATATGAGTAAACAAGTGAATCATAAAGCAAAGACTTTTCATGAATAGTACTTCAAGACAAGTATTAATAAGTCTTGCATAAGAGTTAACTCATAAAGCAATAAATCAAAGTAAAGGCATTGAAGCAACACAAAGGAAGATTAAGTTTCAGCGGTTGCTTTCAACTTGTAACATGTATATCTCATGGATAATAGTCAACATAGAGTAATATAACAAGTTCAATATGCAAGTATGTAGGAATCAATGCACAGTTCACACAAGTGTTTGCTTCTTGAGGTGGAGAGAGATAGGTGAACTGACTCAACATAAAAGTAAAAGAATGGTCCTTCAAAGAGGAAAGCATCGATTGCTATATTTGTGCTAGAGCTTTTATTTTGAAAACATGAAACAATTTTGTCAACGGTAGTAATAAAGCATATGAGTTATGTACATTATATCTTACAAGTTGCAAGTCTCATGCATAGTATACTAATAGTGCCCGCACCTTGTCCTAATTAGCTTGGACTACCGGATCTTTGCAATGCACATGTTTTAACCAAGTGTCACAATGGGGTACCTCCATGCCGCCTGTACAAAGGTCTAAGGAGAAAGCTCGCATTTTGGATTTCTCGCTTTTGATTATTCTCAACTTAGACATCCATACCGGGACAACATGGACAACAGATAATGGACTCCTCTTTAATGCATAAGCATGTGGCAACAATTATTATTCTCATATGAGATTGAGGATATGTGTCCAAAACTGAAACTTCCACCATGAATCATGGCTTTAGTTAGCGGCCCAATGTTCTTCTCTAACAATATGCATGCTCCAACCATAAAGGTGGTAGATCTCTCTTACTTCGGACAAGACGGACATGCATAGCAACTCACATGATATTCAACAAGGAATAGTTGATGGCGTCCCCGGAAGCATGGTTATCGCACAACAAGCAACTTAATAAGAGATAAAGTGCATAAGTACATATTCAATACCACAATAGTTTTTAAGCTATTTGTCCCATGAGCTATATATTGCAAAGGTGAATGATGGAATTTTAAAGGTAGCACTCAAGCAATTTACTTTGGAATGGCGGATAAATACCATGTAGTAGGTAGGTATGGTGGACACAAATGGCATAGTGGTTGGCTCAAGTATTTGGGATGCATGAGAAGTATTCCCTCTCGATACAAGGTTTAGGCTAGCAAGGTTATTTGAAACAAACACAAGGATGAACCGGTGCAGCAAAACTCACATAAAAGACATATGGTAAACATTATAAGACTCCATACCGTCTTCCTTGTTGTTCAAAACTCAATACTAGATGTTATCTAGACTCTAGAGAAACCAAATATGCAAACCAAATTAGCAAGCTCTAAGTATTTCTTCATTAATGGGTGCAAAGTATATGATGCAAGAGCTTAAACATGAGCACAACAATTGCCAAGTATCAAATTATCCAAGACATTTTAGAGTTACTACATGTAGCATTTTCCAATTCCAACCATATAACAATTTAACGAAGATGAAACTTCGCCATGAATACTATGAGTAGAGCCTAAGGACATATTTGTCCATATGCTACAGCGGAGCGTGTCTCTCTCCCATAAAGTGAATGCTAGGATCCATTTTATTCAAACAAAACAAAAAACAAAAACAAACCGACGCTCCAAGCAAAGTGCATAAGATGTGACGGAATAAAAATATAGTTTCGGGGGAGGAACCTGATAATGTTGTCGATGAAGAAGGGGATGCCTTGGGCATCCCCAAGCTTAGACGCTTGAGTCTTCTTAGAATATGCAGGGGTGAACCACCGGGGCATCCCCAAGCTTAGAGCTTTCACTCTCCTTGATCATATTGCATCATACTCCTCTCTTGATCCTTGAAAACTTCCTCCACACCAAACTTGAAACAACTCATTAGAGGGTTAGTGCATAATAAAAATTCACATGTTCAGAGGTGACACAATCATTCTTAACACTTCTGGACATTGCATAAAGCTACATGGACATTAATGGATCAAAGAAATTCATCCAACATAGCAAAAGAGGCAATGCGAAATAAAAGGCAGAATCTGTCAAAACAGAACAGATCCGTAAAGATGGATTTTATTAGGCCACCAGACTTGCTCAAACTAAAATGCTCAAATTGAATGAAAGTTGCGTACATATCTGAGGATCATGCTCGTAAATTGGCTTAATTTTCTGAGCTACCTACAGGGAGATAGACCCAGATTCGTGACAGCAAAGAAATCTGGAACTGCGCAGTAATCCAAATCTAGTACTTACTTTACTATCAAAGACTTTACTTGGCACAACAAAACATCAAAACTAAGATAAGGAGAGGTTGCTACAGTAGTAAACAACTTCCAAGACACAAATATAAAACAAAAATACTGGAGTAAAAACATGGGTTGTCTCCCATAAGCGCTTTTCTTTAACGCCTTTCAGCTAGGCGCGAAAGTGTATCTCAAGTATTATCAAGAGATGGTGTGTCAACCTTACCTTGGGCTTTACCCTTACCTTTCTTATTGTTTTTCTTTCCCTTTGGTTTAGGAAATATATGATTTCCCCCGGTATAGAGGTGAATTTCAGAGTGCCTTCTCCCACATCAATGATTGCTCCCAATAGTTTCAACGAGGATCTCCCGAGTATGATTTTTCCTGTTTCAATAACAAGATAATCAATGGATATTGTTCTTCCAAGAATGGTTGTATGCACACCTGCGGCTATTCCCTTAGGAATTATAATAGAGTTATCAATGAGAGTTATTTCTTCTCCTCCTTCATCGACTCCCCAAAGTTTCAAAGATTTATAAATGCTTTCAGGCATAAGGCAAAATTCATACATAATATCACAGTAGGCATGAAGAGTTCGATCACCGATAACAATTTTAACGAGTAGGATCCCACAATGAAAGTTTAGAGTTCACTAAAACTTGTTCAAGACGATTACGAACGTGGCAATAGTTATCATCCAAGCGAGATGTACTTATCTCGAGATTGTTTAATCTACTATATATGCTAGTGAGGGCTGAATCAAAGTTATTAGCTGAATCATGTGATGCAACCAACTTCTTTATGGCATTAAAAGCTTGATCCCCATTGCAATGAAGGAAATCTCCTCCCACTAAAGTATCCAAAGCATATCTATAGCGAACCATAAGACCAAAATAAAAATTACTAAGGAGCAAACTTAGAGTCATTTGAGGTTCAGTTTTCGATAAGAAGTAAAAATTCTAGACCAAGCATCCTTAAAACTCTCCTCATCCCCTTGTTTAAAAGTGAAGACTAATTCTTCAGGCGAAGAAGTAACAGGTTCAGAGCTAGACATGGTAACAAAAGTAATATATATATTTTTTTGTATTTTTAATATAGAGTGCAAGACAATAAATAAAGCAAACTAAATAAAGTAAATGCAAGTAAACTAATTTTTTTTGTGTTTTCGATATAGCAAACAAGATAGCAAATAAAGTAAAACTAGCAACTAATTTTTTTGTGTTTTGATATAATGCAGCAAACAAAGTAGTAAATAAAATAAAGCAAGACAAAAACAAAGTAAAGAGATTGAGAAGTGGAGACTCCCCTTGCAGCGTGTCTTGATCTCCCCGGCAACGGCGCCGGAAAAAGAGCTTGATGGCGTGTATTTCACACGTTCGTTGGGCAACCCCAAGAGGAAGGTATGATGCGCACAGCAGCAAGTTTTCCCTCGAGAAAGAAACCAAGGTTTATCGAACCAGGAGGAGCCAAGAAGCACGTTGAAGGTTGATGGCGGCGGGATGTAGTGCGGCGCAACACCGAGATTCCGGCGCCAACGTGGAACCCGCACAACACAACCAAAGTACTTTGCCCCAACGAAACAATGAGGTTGTCAATCTCACCCGGCTTGCTGTAACAAAGGATTAACCGTATTGTGTGGAAGATGATTGTTTGCGAGAGAAAATAGTAAAAACAAGTATTGCAACAGATTTGTATTTCGAGTATTAAAGAATGGACCGGGGTCCACAGTTCACTAGAGGTGTCTCTCCCATAAGATAAAAGCATGTTGGGTGAACAAATTACAGTCGGGCAATTGACAAATAGAGAGAGCATAACAATGCACATACATGACATGATAAGTATAGTGAGATTTAATTGGGCATTACGACAAAGTACATAGACCGCCATCCAACTGCATCTATGCCTAAAAAGTCCACCTTCAGGTTATCATCCGAACCCCTTCCAGTATTAAGTTGCTAAGCAACAGACAATTGCATTAAGTATGGTGCGTAATGTAATCAACAACTACATCCTCGGACATAGCGTCAATGTTTTATCCCTAGTGGCAACAAGCACAACACAACCTTAGAACTTTACATCACTTCGTCCCAGTGTCAATGCAGGCATGAACCCACTATCGAGCATAAATACTCCCTCTTGGAGTTAAAAGCAAAAACTTGGCCAGAGCCTCTACTAGTAACGGAGAGCATGCAAGATCATAAACAACACATATGTAATAACTTGATAATTAACATGACATGGTATTCTCTATCCATCGGATCCCGACAAACACAACATATAGAATTACAGATAGATGATCTTGATCATGTTAGGCAGCTCACAAGATCCAACAATGAAGCACAATGAGGAGAAGACAACCATCTAGCTACTGCTATGGACCCATAGTCCAGGGGTGAACTACTCACTCATCACTCCGGAGGCGACCATGGCGGTGTAGAGTCCTCCGGGAGATGAATCCCCTCTCCGGCGGGGTGCCGGAGGAGATCTCCGAATCCCCCGAGATGGGATCGGCGGCGGCGGCGTCTCGGTAAGGTTTTCCGTATCGTGGTTTTCGCGTCGGGGGTTTCGCGACGGAGGCTTTAAGTAGGCGGAAGGGCGAGTCGGGGGCCGACGAGGGGCCCACACCATAGGGGGGCGCGGCCCCCGCTTGGCCGCGCCGCCATGTGGTGTCGCCACCTCGTGGCCCCACTTCGTATGCTCTTCGGTCTTCCGGAAGCTCCGTGGAAAAATAGGCCCACGGGTCTTCGTTTCGTCCAATTCCGAGAATATTTCGTTACTAGGATTTCGAAACCAAAAACAGCAGAAAACGAGAAGCGGCACTTCGGCATCTTGTTAATAGGTTAGTTCCAGAAAATGCACGAATATGACATAAAGTGTGCATAAAACATGTAGGTATCATCAATAATATGGCATAGAACATAAGAAATTATCGATACGTCGGAGACGTATCATCCTCCTCCACTTCTTCATCTTCCTCATCGGAAGAGATGTCTTCGCCCCAGAGAGCATCATCGTCGTCCTCCTCCTCCGAATCCACATCAATGAGGAAATGAAGGTTGTCCTCCCCATCGGTTAGGGATTCATCATCCTCCGACCGGACGGAGAAGTCCCGAGTCCTCCTCGTCCCATCGCTCCGGGCGCGTATGTCCTCCGGCGTCGACTCGCGGGAGGAGGAAGACCGGTAGGAAAGACCGGAGGGGGAAGAGGAGGAGGAGTCCATGGTGGAAGAAGGGTTTTTCGAGTACTATAGAGGAACAGAGGATGAGGAGGGGATGAAGAAGCAAACTGCTCGATGCGGTTAAATAAAAGGGATATAGTGGAAATTTAATGCCACTACGGTTTCCGAGGAAGTGATGTTAAAGCTATCAAATCTTGCAGAGAAGTTGATAAGGCAAGACATCATGATGAAGGATACTGCGACGGTTCTGCTCTGTAACGACATGACCCGACGAAGGAAAATAAGAGTGCTTTTGGAATTGTCATTTCCAAAACCAGGGGGGCATGTGTTATCACCAGAATTTGACCGGATCAGAGGTGGGCCGCGATTAAGATGGGCTTGAAGAATATACACGGAAGAAATACATGAATCGGCCTTGTATACAAAGTTTGGGCTAGTTTGCCCGTGTATCCGTAAATATAGTAGGATACGTGTCGGTTAGATAGAATTTGGCTCGTGCACGGTTGGGATTATTCCCACGTTAGAAAGTCTACGGACTATAAATATGTATCTAGGGTTATTGAGAAAAACAACAATCACGTTCATCACAAACCAATCTAGGTGCATCGCCAACCCCTTGTTTCGAGGGTTTCTTCCGGGTAAGCATCATGCTGCCTAGATCGCATCTTGCGATCTAGGCAGTACACGTTTATTCGTTGTTCATGCGTTGCCCGTGCTGAAGCCTTGTTGATGGCGAGCGACGTAGTTATCATAGATGTGTTAGGGTTAGCATTGTTTCATCGTATCATATGCTTTCGTCCATGCAACCCTTAGACGTCTAGCCGCCCTTACGCCTATCTTAGGTGTAAGGGCGGCACCTCGCTTGATCATTATTTAGTAGATCCGATCCGTTATGATTGCTCCTTGTTCTTCAAGGATTAGTTTAATATCTGCATAGTTAGGCCTTACAAACGGGTTGAACGATCCAGTGGCACGTAGGGTGTGGTTTGCTAGCCCTAGATAAGATGTTCCGGGGATCAACTTCATGTTGGTTTTTAGGCCTTGTCTAGGGTCGGTTTATTATCACCGTGCGTGGCTGCCAGGCTCAATCACGCGTAGGATGTTCCGATTATGTGGTGAAAACCCTAAATCATCGTAGGTCGTTTTAGCTGTATATTGATCAAGCAGGACCACCATTGATCGTATACCTCATACGGATCATGGGTGGATCGGCTCCTTGAGCCGATTCACAGGACAACCTGAGAACCGATCGAGGCTCGTATTTAATGTTTACGTGTATGCCATGCAGGAAACTAAGCGAAGCAAATCCATCACCTTCCTCACCAGGCATAGGTCAGGTGGCACGCCCTTGCACCAGCATCGGACGTGCGTGCCGAGTCTTTGCGGGCCGTCGCTCGAGGGACCAGGGCCAGCCGCAGTCCTGGGAGCCTCCCAGCTCTACTGTGTTGCCCGTCGCTGCTCGCCGGTGGGTTTCTGACCGCAACACCAGCAAGGTTTTATCTTGAAAAGAAAGTCTTGCATAGAAATTATCAATGATGATATTACCAGGAAGCTCATGATTGGGGCATTTGAGCATTAAAGACTTCAATCTCCCCCATGCTTGGGCAATACTCTCTCCATCATGAGGCCAGAAATTATATATGCGGTTCCGGTCTTTGTGAATTTCACTTGGAGGATAGAATTTAGAGTAAAATAGAGGCACGATATCCTTCCAATCAAGAGAATGCCTATCCTTCAGCAGTTTGTACCAATGCACCGTTTTACTAGACAGCGACATAGAGAATAGTTTCTTCTTCACTTCATCCATAGAGATACCTGCACACTTGAATAACCCGCATAATTCATGCAAAAACAGTAAATGATCTCCAGGATGGACAGTTCCATCCCCTTCATAGCGGTTATCCATAACATGTTCAATAATTTTCATAGGTATTTTATATGAAGCACTTTCAGCAGGTGGATTTAAAATATCAGAAGCATAATTAGAGTTATCGCATATGGGAGATAAAGCATTATCAGAGCAAAATATTTCTTCCAAAGCTGAGGAGCAAAAAAGATTATTTTTATATAAACTAGCTTCCCCAAGCTTAGACTTCTCCATAGCATTAGCAGTAATCGCATGCATACTAATAACATTGCTACTATCATGCAAATAAGGTTCCATAGGTTTTTAATTTTCGCATCAAACAATTCATATCTTAACTCAGGAAATAGATTAAAAAGCTCATTGTTGTTTTCCATTATGCCTAACTAGTGAAAAATAAAAACAAGAAACAAAAAGATGCAATTGCGGGATCTAAAGGAAATAGCTTCGAGCACACACACAACGGCAACAGAAAAGTACTTAGTTACCTGGGACCGGAGTATGAGTGTCTTTTACCTTTCCTCCCTGGCAACGGCGCCAGAAAAGTGCTTGATGTCTACGGGTGCTTCTATTCTTGTAGACAGTGTTGGGCCTCCAAGAGTAGAGGTTTGTAGAACAGCAGCAAGTTTCCCTTAAGTGGATCACCCAAGGTTTATCGAACTCAGGGAGGAAGAGGTCAAAGATATCCCTCTCAAGCAACCCTGCAATCACGATACAAGAAGTCTCTTGTGTCCCCAACACACCTAATACACTTGTCAGATGTATAGGTGCACTAGTTCGGCCAAGAGATAGTGAAATACAAGTAGTATGGATGTATATGAGTGGTAATAACAATCTGAATAAAATATGGTAGCGAGTAAACATGCAACAGAACAGTAAACAAACGGAGATTCGATGTTTGGAAATAAGGCCTAGGGATCCTACTTTCACTAGTGGACACTCTCAACATTGATCACATAATAAAACCACTCTACACTCTCTTGTTGGATGATGAACACCACTAATTGTGTAGGGCTACAAGAGTACCTCAATGCCAGAGTTAACAAGCTCCACAACATTCGATATTCATATTTAAATAACCTTAGAGTGCAAGATAGACCAACGCAATCACACCGAGAACTAACATAGCATGCACACCGTCACCGACAGTACTATGAAAGGGGGAATAAATTGCATCAATACCATCATAGTAATAGTTAACTTCATAATCTACAAGAGATCACAATCATAAACTACGCCAAGTACTACACGATGCACACACTGTCACCGTTACACCATGGAGGAGGAATATTCTACTTTAATAACATCACTAGAGTAGCACATAGATGATATTCAACTAGATCACAAAGAGAGAGATGAATCACATAGCTACAGCAGAGCCCTCAGCCCCGGGGGTGAATTACTCCCTCCTCATCATGGAGACAGCGATGGTGGTGAAGATGGCGGTGGAGATGGCGGTGGAGACGACTCCGGGGGCAATTCCCCGTCCCGGCAGGGTGCCGGAACAGAGACTTCTGTCCCCCGAATTGGAGTTTCGCGATGGCGGCAGCTCTGGAAGGTTTTCTGGTGTTTCGTCCATCCGTGTAGGGTTTTCGCGACGGAGACCTTAAGTAGGCGGAAGGGCAGCCTCGGAGGGGCCCTGTTGGGCCCACACACTAGGGGGGCGCGCCCCACCCCTTGGCCGCGCCGCCCTGGCGTGTGGGGCCCCCCGGCTCCTCTCCGGTACTTCTTCGATGCTCCGGAACCTTCGGGAAAAATAAGGTGCTGGGCGTTGATTTCGTCCGATTCGAGAATATTTCCTTACTAGGATTTCTGAAACCAAAAACAGCAGAAAACAGGAACTGGCACTTCGGCATCTCGTCAGTAGGTTAGTTCCGGAAAACGCATAAATATGACATATAATGTGTATAAAACATGTAGGTATTGTCATAAAACAAGCATGGAACATAAGAAATTATAGATACGTTTGAGACGTATCAATGCTTGACTTCATAAGACAGAGTTTAGAGTTAGGGGTAGATATATACATGATTTTCTGGTTTGAATATGTCTAGACCTTGTTTATCAACTTGAATGCTTACTATATATATGACATAAGAATGCTATGTCCTTTGTTTTTTCATTCTTTTGATTTTTTTCTGAAATTTTATGCCCATTTGAATCTTTTGGTCAAATCCTAGGTTTGACCAAGATTTAAACAAGTTTAAAACATGAAAATGAAAAGGGAAGCTTGTATCCTTCTTAGTCACTCTAAAATGAAGTTTTTGGGAGGTTTTGAAATTACCATGTTTGAAACCCAAAACCACTTCTCTTCATGCTTTACTTCATAAAATACAGAGTTTTGGGTTAGGGGTAGATACATGATTTGTATGGTTTGAACATGTCTAGACCTTGTTTATCAACTTGAATGCTTACGATATGACATAAGAAGACTATGTACTTTGGTTTTCATTTTTCTAATTTTTTTAAATTTTGTGTCCATTTGAATCTTGGTCAAATCCTAGGTTTGACCAAGATTGAAACAAGTTTAAAACATGAAAATGAAAAGGTAATCATGGATCCTTCTTAGTCCCTCTAAAATGAAGCTTTTGGGATGTTCTTGAAATTTCCATGTTTGAAACCCAAAACGACTTCTCTACATGCATGCTTGACTTCATAAGACATAGTTTAGCTAGGGTTAGGGGGTAGATACATGATTTTCCTGGTTTGAATATGTCTAGACCTTGTTTATCAACTTAGTTGAATGCTTACTATATGACATAAGAAGACTATGTGCCTTGGTTTTTCATTTTTTAATTTTTTAAAAATTCTTATGCCCATTTGAATCTTGGTCAAATCCTAGGTTTGACCATGGTTTTAACAAATTTAAATCATGAAAATAAAAATTAAGAATCTATCCTTCTTAGTCACTCCAAAATGTAAATCTTGGGAGGGTTCTTGAAATTTGCATGTTTGAAACCAAAAAACACTTCTCTTCATGCATGCTTGACTTCATAAGACAGAGTTTCGGGTTAGGGGTAGATATATACTTGATTTTATGGTTTGAATATGTCTAGACCTTGTTTATCAACTTGAATGCTTACTATATATATGACATAAGAATGCTATGTCCTTTGTTTTTTCATTCTTTTGATTTTTTCTGAAATTTTATGCCCATTTGAATCTTTTGGTCAAATCCTAGGTTTGCCCAAGATTTAAACAAGTTTAAAACATGAAAATGAAAAGGGAAGCCTGCATCCTTCTTAGTCACTCTAAAATAAACTTAATTGAGAATGCTTACTATATGGCACAAGAAGACTATGTGCCTTGGTTTTTCATTTTTTGATTTTTTTAAAATTCTTATGCCCATTTGAATCTTGGTCAAATCCTAGGTTTGACCATGGTTTAAACAAATTTAAATCATGAATATAAAAATTAAGCATCTATCCTTCTTAGTCACTCCAAAATGTAAATCTTGGGAGGGTTCTTGAAATTTCCATGTTTGAAACCAAAAACCACTTCTCTTCATGCATGCTTGACTACATAAGACAGAGTTTAGGGTTAGGGATAGATATATACATGATTTTCTGGTTTGAATATGTCTAGACCTTGTTTATCAACTTGAATGCTTACTATATGACATAAGAAAACTATGTGCTTTCGTTTTTCATTTTTCTGATTTTATTTTTATTTTTGATGCCCATTTGAATCTTGGTCAAATCCTAGGTTTGACCAAGATTTAAACAAGTTTAAAACATGAAAATGAAAAGGGAAGCATGTATCCTTCTTAGTCACTCTAAATGAAGTTTTTGGGAGGTTTTTGAAATTTCCATCTTTGAAACCCAAAACCACTTCTCTTCATGCTTGACTTCATAAGACATAGTTTAGGGTTAGGGGTAGATACATGATTTGTATGGTTTGAATATGTCTAGACCTTGTTTATCAACTTTAATGCTTACTATATGACATAAGAAGACTATGTGTTTTGGTTTTTCATTTTTATGATTTTTTTTTAATTTTCCGCCCATTCGAATCTGTGTCAGATCCTAGGTTTGACCAAGATTTAGACAAGTTTAACACGTGAAAACGAATAAGTAAGCACGGATCCTTCTTAGTCACTCCAAAATGTACCAAATGATAGATGTGTTAACTTTGCTTCATGGAAACAATAATGTCATGTAAATGAGTTAACTTGGATTTCCTACCCTTGAATCCATAGGAAACTTTGTTCTAATGCACTATAATAATCAACCGAGTTTATACACCAACAGGTCTGTCACTTACGTGTGGTGCCAATGCGTGAGGTCCCGCACTTCAGTGACCACAAGTCACTTGCAATAGGTACGCAAACTCCCAGCCATTTTCTTTGTCAAGAGAAGACGCATCAGGATGCGTATTGGAAGTCTCTGGGTCCTTCAGAATCCTTCGGTTGTCCCTCTCACAAAAAGAACAAATCTCTCTCATTCTCGGCCTCGCTCGAATCTCGCTCGCACCTCCTGCTCACTGACAAACCCTGCACAACAGTCAACATCATCACCCGAAAAAGGGGAGACACCATAACGCTCTCCCTTCTTCCCTCCTTCCGAGTGATCCCTCTTCCTCCGAGTTTCACTCGACGGGCAAACACATATGTGCTGCATAGTAATAATAAAAAGGTAGAAAAATCGACCGACGAATCTATAATTAAATAGGTTAAACTAGGGTTTTGCCCAGTACCACAGATCAAGGTTCAAAAAAATCCAACTACGGGGTTCGAACAACCCCATTTCTAATCAAATATTTTTTTCGACGTCATCCAAATGGCCTCAAACTATAACATGGGCGGATCCAGACTATAGCCAAGGGGGGCAGCTGCCCCCACTCAATTTTCTGAAATCTTGTAATATGTTAAGCTATAGGCTAGTTTGCCCGCACTTAGAAATGATATTTGCATCACTTATCATATGTTTGCCCATTTGAATCTTGTCAAATCCTAGATTTGACCAAGATAATTTAAACAAGTTTAAAACATGAAAATGAAAAGGGAAGCTTGTATCCTTCTTAGTCACTCTAAAATGAAGTTTTGGGAGGTTTTTGAAATTTCCATGTTTGAAACCCAAAACCACTTCTCTTCATGCTTGACTTCATAAACATGAAAATGAAGACTATTTGCTAACGGGGGGAGTAAGCACTCTTGCTATCAAAAGTACCAAACGATGCATACCAAAATGATTTTTTAGAGGAATACTAGTTCAGATTATTTAATTTTATATTAGCGAGGCCAAAATCGAACCCCGTAGTTGCATTTTCTGAAATTGATCCGTAGTACTTGGCGAGAACCCTAGTTTAACTTATTTAATAATAGATTCGTAGGTCGATTTTTTTCGTTTTTATTATTATTACTAGGCGAGCACATGTGTTTGCCCGTCCGATGAAACTCTTTCATTTCATTTTTCTTTTCCGCAAGGTCGGGAGTCGGAGGAAGAGGGATCACATGGGAGGAGACGAAGGGAGAGCAGTCACGGGGCCGCACTTATTTATGGTGTCTAGATTTTTTCGGGTGATGCTGACTGTTGTGCAGGGTTGTCAGTGCACAGGGGGTGCGAGCGAGCGAGGCCGAGAATGAGAGAGATGTTTTTTTAGAGGGACAACCGAACGATCCTGAAGGAGCCAGATTTTCCAATACGCATCAGAGCACAGTTTACAGCAGGACACAAAATAAACAGGAAATTACGTCTAAATCCCTAAGATTTACATGGTAGACCCCAGGCTGAAAGCAAGAAATGTGATCGGGTCCTTAACAGCCACCGTCCGGATTGATCCTCGTCGCAGCCGGGCACGAACAACTTGGCGCGACCAAATCGCCACGGCTACAGAGCCTGCACACCATGGCCTCCGAGCTGAGCTAGAAACGCCCTGCCAAAACCGGCAGCCAACGGAGGTGGATAATTGGAGAGATGGAGAGAGAGAGAGAGAGTCTTGATGCCTCTCTCTTGACAAAGAAGATGGCTGGGAGTTTGCCTACCTAGCGTACGTGACTTCTGCTCACTAAAGTGTGGGACCTCACGCATGAGAACCACACGTAAGTGACAGACTTGTTGCTCTAATAACTCGGGTGATTATTATATTGTATTAGTACATAGTTTCCTATGGATCCTTCTTAGTCACTCCAAAATGAAGCTTTTGGGAGGTTTTTGAAATTTCCATGTTTGAAACCAAAACGACTTCTCTTCATGCATGCTTGACTTCAGAAGACAGAGTTTAGCTAGGGGTATGGGGTAGATACATGATTTTCCTGGTTTGAATATGTCTAGACCTTGTTTATCAACTTAATTGAATGCTTACTATATGACATAAGAAGACTATGTGCCTTGGTTTTTCATTTTTTGATTTTTTCTAAAATTTGTATGCCCATTTGAATCTTGGTCAAATCCTAGGTTTCACCAAGATTTGAATAAGTTTAAAACATGAATATGAAAAAGTAAGCATGTATGCTTCTTAGTCACTTCAAAATGAAGCTCTTGGGAGGGTTTTTGAAATTTCCATGTTCGAAACAAAAAACCACATATCTTCATGCTTGACTTCATGAAAAAGAGTTTAGGGTTAGGGGGTAGATACATGATTTTTCTTGTTTGAATATGTCTAGACCTTGTTTATCATCTTAATTGAATGCTTACTATATGACATAAGAAGACCTTCGTTTTTCATTTTTTTGATTTTTTTTTGAATTTTTATCCCCATTTTAATCTTGGTCAAATCCTAGGTTTGACCAAGATTTAAACAAGTTTAAGACATGAAAATGAAAAGGGAAGCCTGCATCCTTCTTAGTCACTCTAAAATGAATTTTTTAAGAGGTTTTTGAAATTTCCATAATTAATTTGAAACTCAAAACCACTTCTCTTCATGATTGACTTCATAAGACAGAGTTTAGGGTTAGGGGTAGATATATACATGATTTTTTCTGGTTTGAATATGTCTAGACCTTGTTTATCAACTTTAATGCTTTACTATATGATCGACATAAGAGTGCTATGTGCTTTGGTTTTTCATTCTTTTGATTTTTTATGAATTTTTATGCCCATTTGAATCTTGGTCAAATCCTAGGTTTGACAATGATTTAAACAAGTTTAAAATATGAATATGAAAAATGAAGCATCTATCCTTCTTAAGTCACTCCAAAATGTAACTCTTGGGAGGGTTTTTGAAATTTCCATGTTTGAAACCAAAAACCACTTCTCTTCATGCATGCTTGACTTCATAAGACAGAGTTTAGGGTTAGGGGTAGATATATACATGATTTTCTGGTTTGAATATGTCTACACCTTGTTTATCAACTTGAATGCTTACTATATATATGACATAAGAGTGCTATGTCCATTGTTTTTTCATTCTTTTGATTTTTTTTCTGAAATTTTATGCCCATTTGAATCTTTTGGTCAAATCCTAGGTTTGACCAAGATTTAAACAAGTTTAAAACATGAAAATGAAAAGGGAAGCCTGCATCCTTCTTAGTCACTCTAAAATCAACTTAATTGAGAATGCTTACTATATGACATAAGAAGACTATGTGCCTTGGTTTTTGATTTTTTGATTTTTTTAAAATTCTTATGCCCATTTGAATCTTGGTCACATCCTAGGTTTGAGCATGGTTTAAACAAATTTAAATCATGAATATAAAAATTAAGCATCTATCCTTCTTAGTCACTCCAAAATGTAAATCTTGGGAGGGTTCTTGAAATTTGCATGTTTGAAACCAAAAACCACCTCTCTTCATGCATGCTTGACTTCATAAGACAGAGTTTAGGGTTAGGGGTAGATATATACATGATTTTCTGGTTTGAATATGTCTAGACCTTGTTTATCAACTTGAATGCTTACTATATATATGACATAAGAATGTTATGTCCTTTGTTTTTTCATTCTTTTGATTTTTTTCTGAAACTTTATGCCCATTTGAATCTTTTGGTCAAATCCTAGGTTTGACCAAGATTTAAACCACTTTAAAACATGAAAATGAAAAGGGAAGCATGCATCCTTCTTAGTCACTCTAAAATCAACTTAATTGAGAATGCTTACTATATGACATCAGAAGACTATGTGCCTTGGTTTTTCATTTTTTGATTTTTTTAAAATTCTTATGCCCATTTGAATCTTGGTCAAATCCTAGGTTTGACCATGGTTTAAACAAATTTAAATCATGAATATAAAAATTAAGCATCTATCCTTCTTAGTCACTCCAAAATGTAAATCTTGGGAGGGTTCTTGAAATTTCCATGTTTGAAACAAAAAACCACTTCTCCTCATGCATGCTTGACTTCATAAGACAGAGTTTAGGATTAGGGGTATATATATACATGATTTTCTGGTTTGAATATGTCTAGACCTTGCTTATCAACTTGAATGCTTACTATATGACATAAGAAAACTATGTGCTTTCGTTTTTCATTTTTCTGATTTTATTTTTATCTTTGATGCCCATTTGAATCTTGGTCAAATCCTAGGTTTGACCAAGATTTAAACAAGTTTAAAACATGAAAATGAAAAGGGAAGCATGTCTCCTTCTTAGTCACTCTAAATGAAGTTTTTGGGAGGTTTTTGAAATTTCCATCTTTGAAACCCAAAACCACTTCTCTTCATGCTTGACTTCATAAGACATAGTTTAGGGTTAGGGGTAGATACATGATTTATATGGTTTGAATATGTCTAGACCTTGTTTATCAACTTTAATGCTTACTATATGACATAAGAATGCTATGTGCTTTGGTTTTTTATTTTTCTATTTTTTTATACCCCCATATATTTGAATCTTTGTGAAATCCTAGGTTTGACCAGGACTTAAACAAGTTTAGAACATGAAAATGAAAAGGTAAGAATGCTATGTGCTTTGGTTTTTCATTCTTTTGATTTTTTATGAATTTTTATGCCCATTTGAATCTTGGTCAAATCCTAGGTTTGACAATGATTATAACAAGTTTAAAACATGAATATGAAAAATTAAGCATCTATCCTTCTTAATTCACTCCACAATGTAACTCTTGGGAGGGTTTTTGAAATTTCCATGTTTGAAACCAAAAACCACTTCTCTTCATGCATGCTTGACTTCATAAGACAGAGTTTAGGGTTAGGGGTAGCTAGATACATGATTTTTTTGGTTTGATAATGTCTAGACCTTGTTTATCAACTTAATTGAATGCTTACTAAATGACATAAGAATAATATGTGCACTGGTTTTTCATTTTATTGATTACTTTTTAAATTTTTATCCCCATTTGTTGAAACTTTGTCAAATCCTAGGTTTGACCAAGATTTAAACAAGTTTAAAACATGAATATGAAAAAGTAAGCCTGTATCGATCCTTCTTAGTCACTCCAAAATGAAGCTCGTGGGAGGTTTTTGAAATTTCCATGATTTTTCTGGTTTGAATATGTCTAGACCTTGTTTATCAACTTGAATGCTTACTATATGACATACAAAGACTATGTGCTTTGGTTTATGATTTTGTTTTTGAATTTTTATGCCCATTTAAATCTTGGTCAAATCCTAGGTTTGACCATGACTTAAACAAGTTTAAAACATGAATATGAAGAAGTAAGCATGTATCCTTCTTAGTCACTCCAAAATGAAGCTCTTAATTAGTAGGGTTTTTGAAATTTCCATGTTTGAACCCAAAAACCACTTATCTTCACCATGCATGCTTGACTTCATAAGACAGAGTTTAGGGTTAGGGGTAGGTACATGATTTTTCAGGTTTAATATGTCTAGACCTTGCTTATCAACTTAATTGAATCCTTACTACATGACATATATAAGAAGACCTTGGTTTTTCATTTTTTTTTTGAATTTTTATGCCCATTTGAATCTTGGTCAAATCCTAGGTTTGACCAAGATTTTAACAAGTTTTAAACATGAATATGAAAAGGTAAGCATGTATGCTTCTTAGTCACTCCAAAATGAAGCTCTTGGGAGGGTTTTTGAAATTTCCATGTTTGAAACCAAAAACCACATCTCTTCATGCTTGACTTCATAAGACAGAGTTTAAGGTTAGGGGTAGGCACATACATGATTTTTCTGGTTTGAATATGTCTAGCCTTGTTTATCAACTTAATTGTATGCTTATTATATGACATAAGAAGACTATGTGCATTGGTTTTTCATTTTATTGATTTTTTTGAATTTTATCCCCATTTGTTTGATCTTGGTCAAAGCATGAAGAGAAGTGGTTTTGGGTTTCAAACATGGAAATTTCAAAAACCTCCTAAAAGCTTCATTTTAGAGTGACTAAGAAGGATGCATGCTTACCTTTTCATTTTCATGTTTTAAACTTGTTTAATTAAATCTTGGTTAAACCTAGGATTTGACCAAGATCAAATGGGCATATATAAAAATTCAGTAAAAATGGAAAAAATGAAAACCAAAGCACATAGTATTCTTATGTCATATAGTAAGCATTCAAGTTGATAAACAAGGTCTAAACATTTTCAAACCAGACAAACATGTATCTACCCTAAACCTAAACTCTATCTTATGAAGTCAATCAAGCATGAAGAGAAGTGGTTTTGGGTTTCAAACATGGAAATTTCAAAAACCTCCCAAAAGCTTCATTTTAGAGTAACTAAGAAGGATCCAGGCTTACCTTTTCATTTTCATGTTTCAAACTTGTTCAAATCTTGGTCAAACTTATGATTTGACCAAGATTCAAATGGGCATAAAAATTGGGAGGAATGGTACATGAATTACAATTCAAGAAAACACAAGGTAACTTAAATACTTGGATGCCCCAAAGATGTGTGGAAGCCCAAAACAATGGCAAAACATGTGCGCACGCAGCATCCAATTCAAGTAGAACACATACCAGGCACCAATTGTTTGCCCTAAATTTGAAATCAAAGAGAAGGTGGTTAGAAAAAATCAAAATTGGCAAAGCAAAGCATGAAATCATGAATTTGTGATGCACTATAGCTATGAAAAGTATAAAACAATGCATACCAAATTGATTTTTTAGAGGAATACTAGTTCAACTTATTTAATTTTATATTAGTAGCCAAAAATCGAACCAGCAGTTGGATATTTTTGAACTTGATCTGTAGTAGTGGGCAAAACCCTAGATTAACCTATTTAATCATAGATTCGTAGGTCGATTTTTCTACTTTTTTATTATTACTATGCAGCACACGTGTGTTTGCCCGTTGAGTGAAACTCGGAGGAAGAGGGGTCACTCGGAAGGAGAGAAGAAGGGAGAGAATTATGGTGTCTTCCCTTTTTCGGGTGATGATGTTGACTGTTGTGCAGGTTTTGTCAGTGAGCAGGAGGTGCGAGCGAGCGAGTCGAGCGAGGCCGAGAATGAGAGAGATTTTTTTGTGAGAGGGACAACCGAAGGATCCTGAAGGACCCAGAGACTTCCAATACGCATCCTGATGCGTCTTCTCTTGACAAAGAAGATGGCTGGGAGTTTGCGTACCTACCGCACTTGACTTGTGCTCACTGAAGTGTGAGACCTCACGCATGGGCACCACACGTAAGTGACAGACCTGTTGGTGTCAAAACTCGGTTGATTATTATACTACTACATTTGTACAAAGTTTCCTATGGATTAAAGGGTAAGAAAGCCAAGTTAACTCATTTACATGACATTATTTTTTCCATGAAGCCAGGTTAACTCATCTATCAATTGGTACATTTTGGAGTGACTAAGAAGGATCCAGGCTTACCTTTTCATTTTCATGTTTTAAACATGTTTAAATCGTGGTCAAACCTATGATTTTACCAAGATTCAAATGGGCATAAAAATTCAAAAAAAGAAAAAAAAAAGAAAAACAAAAGCGCGTCGTCTTCTTATGTCATATAGTAAGCATTCAAGGTGATAAACAAGGTCTGACATATTCAAACCACAAAAATCATGTATCTACCCCCTAACCCTAAACTCTATCTTATGAAGTCAAGCACGATGAGAAGTTGTTTTGGGTTTCAAACATGGACATTTCAAAAACCATCCCAAAAGCTTCATTTTGGAGTAACTAAGAAGGATACAAGCTTACCTTTTCATTTTCATGTGTTAAACTTGTTTAAATCTTGGTCAAACCTAGCTAGGATTTGACCAAGAGATTCAAATGTGCATAAGAATTCAAAAAAAAAAAAACCAAAGCGCATGGTCTTCTTATGTCATATAGTAAGGCATTCAAGTTGATAAACAAGGTCTAGAAATATTTAAAACGGACGAATCATGTATCTACCCCCTAACCATAAACTCTATCTTGTAAAATCAAGCATGAAGAGAAGTGGTTTTGGGTTTCAAACATGGAAATTTAAAAAACCTCCCAAAAGCTTCATTTTAGAGTGACTAAGAAGGATCCAGGCATACCCTTTTCATTTTCATGTTTTAAACTTGTTCAAATCTTGGTCAAACTTAGGATTTGACCAAGATTCAAATGGGCGTAAAAAAACTTAGAAAAATCATGTACGTATCTACCCCTAAATAACCCTAAACTCTATCTTACGAAGTCAAGCATGAAGAGAAGTGGTTTTGGGTTTCAAACATGGAAATTTCAAAAACCTCCCAAAAGCTTCATTTTAGAGTGACTAAGAAGGATCTAGGCTTACATTTTCATTTTCATGTTTTAAAATTGTTCAAATCTTTGTCAAACTTAGGATTTGACCAAGATTCAAATGGGCATAAAAATACTTAGAAAAATCATGTACGTATCTACCCCTAACCCTAAACTCTATCTTACGAAGTCAAGCATGAAGAGAAGTGGTTTTTGGGTTTCAAACATGGAAATTTCAAAAAACTCCCAAAAGCTTCATTTTAGAGTGACTAAGAAGGATCCGGGCTGGGCTTACCTTTTATTTTCATGTTTTAAACTTGTTTAAATCTTGGTTAAACCTAGGATTTGACCAAGATCAAATGGGCATAAAAAATCAGAAAAAATCAAAACATGAAAACCAAAGCATATAGTATTATTATGTCATATAGTAAGCATTCAAGTTGATAAACAAGGTCTAAACATATTCAAACCAGACAAATCATGTATCTACCCCTAACCCGGCCTAATAAACTCTATATATCTTACGAAGTCAAGCATGAAGAGAAGTGGTTTTGGGTTTCAAACACGTAAATTTCAAAAACCTCCTAAAGGCTTCATTTTAGAGTGACTAATTAAGAAGGATCCATGCTTACCTTTTATTTTCATGTTTTAAACATGTTCAAATCTTGGTCAAATCGTACCTAGGATTTGACCAAGATTCAAATGGGCATTGATGACCCACAAGTATAGGGGGTGTATCGTAGTATCTTCGATAAGTAAGAATGTCGATCCCAACGAGGAGCAGAAGGTGTTGACAAGCAGTTTCGATGAAGGATTCACTGTAAATGCTCACAGACAAGTATTCAGGGGGTTTTGATGTAACAGATGAATAAAGTACGAGTAAGTGAAGTGCGAGAGTAATAATTGCAGCGAGTGGCCCAATCCTTTTTAGCACAAAGGACAAGCCGGTTTGTTTACTTATAATGACCAAACGTTCTCGAGGACACACGGGATTTTAGTCTAGTGCTTTCGCTACATACGGCTAATTAATCTTCATTGTTTTGATAAGTGTTGTGTGGGTGAACCTATGCTAATGTACCGCCCTTCCTAGGACTAATACATACTTGTGATTATACCCCTTGCAAGCATCCGCAACTACAAGAAAGTAATTAAGATAAATCTAACCACAACCTTAAACTCCGAGATCCTGCTATCCCTCCCGCATCGATATACCAACGGGGCTCGGGTTTCGTCACTCCGGCAACCCCGCAATTGGCAAACGAGTACAAGATGCATTCCCCTAGGCCCATAAAGGTGAAGTGTCGTGTAGTCGACGTTCACACGACACCACTAGAAGAATAACACCACAACTTAAATATCATAACATTGAATATTACTCAACCATACTTCACTACTAACATTTAGACTTCACCCATGTCCTCAAGAACTAAACGAACTACTCACGAGACATCATATGGAACATGATCAGAGGTGATATGATGATGAATAACAATCTGAACATAAACCTTGGTTCAACGGTTTCACTCAATAGCATCAATAACAAGTAGAAATCAACACCGGAAGAGTTTCCCCTATCAAACAAACAAGATCAAACCCAAATTGTTACAGCGGTGACGAGGTGCAGCGGTGGAGACGGCGGTGATGACGATGATGATGATGGAGATGATGTCCAGCTCGATGACGGTGACGATGGCGTCGATTTCCCCCTCCGGGAAGGAATTTCCCCGGCAGATCTCAGCCTGCCGGAGAGCTCTTTTCTCTCTGGTGTTCTCCGCCCCGCAGAGGCGGCTGTGACTCTTCGCGACGTACCCCTGGAGCTTAGGTTTTCGGGACGAAGGCGTACGCGAAGAAAAGGAGGCGAGAGGGGGCTGTGGGCCCCCTCCTCACAGGGCGGCGCAGCCAGGGCAGGGCCCGCGCCGGCCTATGAGGGGGGCCCATGGCGGCCCTCCTCGGCTCCCCTTCCGGCTCCCTTCGTCATCCGGAAAAATAGGATTTTTCATATAATTTCCATCAATTATTGATCTTCCGAAATATTGCATTCGACGGTGCTTTTTCCAGCGAGAATCCGGCTCCGTGCGCGATCCTCCAATAATCATGAAACATGCAAAATAGATGAAATAACATAAGTATTATCTCCAAATATGAAATATATCAATGAATAACAGGAAATTATGATATAAAATAGTGATGCAAATTGGACGTATCAGGCATAAAAATTCAAAAAAAAAAATGAAAAACCAAAGCACATAGCCTTCTTATGTCATATAGTAAGCACTCAAGTTGATAAACAAGGTCTAGACATATTCAAACCAGAAAAATCATATATCTACCCCTAACAACCTAAACTTTGTCTTCTGAAGTCAAGCACGAAGAGAAGTCGTTTTGGGTTTCAAACATGGAAATTTGAAGAACCCCCAAAAGCTTCATTTTAGATTGACTAAAGGATCCAGGTCGGGATTACCTTTTATTTACATGTTTTAAACTTGTTCAAATCTTGGTCAAACCGTACCTAGGATTTGACCAAGATTCAAATGGGCATAAAAATTCAAAAAAAATGAAAAACCAAAGCACATAGCCTTCTTATGTCATATAGTAAGCACTCAAGTTGATAAACAAGGTCTAGACATATTCAAACCAGAAAAATCATATATCTACCCCTAACCCTAAACTTTATCTTATGAAGTCAAGCATGAAGAGAAATGGTTACCTTTTCATTTTCATGTTTTAAACTTGTTCAAATCTTGGTCAAACTTATGATTGACCAAGATTCAAATGGGCATAAAAATTGGGAGGAATGGTACATGAATTACAATTCAAGAAAACACAAGGTAACTAATTAAATACTTGGATGCCCCAAAGATGTGTGGAAGCCCAAAACAATGGCAAAACATGTGCGCACGCAGCATCCAATTCAAGTAGAACACATACCAGGCACCAATAGTTTGACCTAAATTTGAAATCAAAGAGAAGGTGGTTAGAAAAAATCGAAATTGGCAAAGCAAAGCATGAAATCATGAATTTGTGATGCACTATAACTACGAAAAGTATAAAACAATGCATACCAAAATGATTTTTTAGAGGAATACTAGTTCAACTTATTTAATTTTATATTAATAGCCCAAAATCGAACTAGTAGTTGGATATTTTTGAACTTGATCTGTAGCTGTAGTAGTGGGCAAAACCCTAGTTTAACCTCCCTCCGACTGACTTCAATATGGATGTATGTATTTAATCATATATTCGTAGGTCGATTTTTCTACGGAGTACTTTTTATTATTACTATGCAGCACATGTGTGTTTGCCCGTCGAGTGAAACTCGGAGGAAGAGGGATCACTCAGAAGGAGAGAAGAAGGGAGAGAATTATGGCGTCTTCCCTTTTTCGGGTGATGATGTTGGATCGTTGTGCAGGTTTTGTCAGTGAGCAGGAGGTGCGAGCGAGCGAGCGAGTCGAGCGAGGCCGAGAATGAGAGAGATTTTTTTTGTGAGAGGGACAACCGAATGATCCTGAAGGACTTAGAGACTTCCAATACGCATCCTGATGCGTCTTCTCTTGACATAGAAGATGGCTTGGAGTTTGCGTACCTACTGCACTTGACTTGTGCTCACTGAAGAGTGGGACCTCACGCATGGGCACCACACGTAAGTGACAGACCTGTTGGTGTAAAAACTCGGTTGATTATTATACTACATTAGTACAAAGTTTCTTATGGATTCAAGGGTACGAAAGCCAAGTTAACTCATATTCAAACCAGAAAAATCATGTATCTACACCTAACCCTAAACTTTATCTTATGAAGTCAAGCATGAAGAGAAATGGTTTTGGGTTTCAAACATGGAAATTTAAAACCTCCCAAAAGCTTCATTTTAGAGTGACCAAGAAGGATACATGCTTACCTTTTCATTTTCATGTTTTAAACTTGTTTAAATCCTGGTCAAAACTAGGATTTGACCAAGATTCAAATGGGTATAAAAAAACTAAAAAACGCACATAGCCTTTTTATGTCATATTATAATCCATGAGCATTCAAGTTGATAAACATGGTCTAGACATATTCAAACTAGAAAAATCATGTATCTACCCTGGCCCTAAACTTAAACTCTGTATTATGGAGTCAAGCATGAAGAGAAGTGGTTTTGGGTTTCAAACATGGAAATTTCAAATTGACGAACAAGGTCTAGGCATATTCAAAACAGAAAAAGCATGTATCTACCCTCTAACCATAAAGTCGGTCGATCTTATGAAGTCGATCTAGCATGAAGAGAAGTCCTATTGGTTTCAAACATGGAAATTTCAAAAACCTCCCAAAAGCTTCATTTTAGAGTTACTAAAAAAGATCCATGCATGCTTGCCTTTTCATTTTCATGTTTTAAAATTGTTTAAATCTTGGTCAAACCTGGCTAGTATTTGACCAAGATTCAAATGGGCATAAAATTCGAAAAAACCAGAAAAATGAAAAACCAAAGCACATAGCCTTCTTATGTAATATATAGTAAGCATTCAAGTTGATCAACAAGGTCTAGACATATTCAAAACAGAAAAAAGCATGTATCTACCCCTAACCCTTAACTCTGTCTTATGAAGTCAAGCATGAAGAGAAGTGGTTTTGGGTTTCAAACATTGAGATTTCAAGAACCCCCAAAGCTTCATTTTAGAATGACTAAGAAGGATCCAGGCTTGCCTTTTCATTTTCATGTGTTTAAACTAGCTTAAATCTTGGTCAAGCCTAGGACTTGATATATATATATATATATATAATATATATATATATATATATATATATATATATAGTAAGCATTCAAGTTGATGAACAAGGTCTAGACATATTCAAAACAGAAAAAGCATGTATCTACCCCCTAACCCTTAACTATGTCTTATGAAGTCAAGCATGAAGAGAAGTGGTTTTGGGTTTCAAACATGGAAATTTCAAAAACTTCCCAAAAGCTTAATTTAAGAGTGAATAAGAAGGATACAAGCTTACCTTTTCATTTTCAGGATTTATGCTTGTTTAAATCTTGGTCAAACATAGGATTTGACCAACACACACATAGTCTTCTTATGTCATATAGTAAGCATTCAAGTTGATAAACAAGCATGTGTAGACATATTCAAACCCGACAACTCATGTATCTACCCCTAACCCTAAACTCTGTCTTATGAAGTCAACCATGCATGAAGAGAAGTGGTTTTGGGTTTCAAACATTGAGATTTCAAGAACCCCCCCCCCCAAAGCTTCATTTTAGAATGACTAAGAAGGATCCATGGTTGCCTTTTCATTTTCAAGTGTTTTAAACTTGCTTAAAGCTTGGTCAAATCTACGATTTGACCAAGATTCAAATGGGCATAAACATTCAGAAAAAAATCAAAAAATGAAAACCAAAGCACATAGCCTAGCTTCTTATATTTCATATATATATATAGTAAGCATTCAAGTTGATGAACAAGGTCTAGACATATTCAAAACAGAAAAACATGTATCTACCCCCTAACCCTTGACTATGTCTTATGAAGTCAAGCATATGAAGAGAAGTGGTTTTGGGTTTCAAACATGGAAATTTCAAAAACTTCCCAAAAGCTTAATTTTAGAGTGAGTAAGAAGGATCCAAGCTTACCTTTTCATTTCCAGGATTTATGCTTGTTTAAATCTTGGTCAAACATAGGATTTGAACAAGATTCGAATGGGCATAAACATTCAGAAAAGATTAAAAAATAAAAAACCAACGCACATATAGTCTTCTTATGTCATATAGTAAGCATTCAAGTTGATAAACAAGCATGTCTAGACATATTCAAACCCGACAAATCATGTATCTACCCCCTAAAACCCTAAACTAGCTTTGTCTTATGAAGTCAAGCATGAAGAGAAATGGTTTTGGGTTTCAAACATGGAAATTTCAAGAACCCCCCCCCCAAAGCTTCATTTTAGAGTGACTAAGAAGGATACAGGCTTACCTTTTCATTTTCATGTTTAAACTTGTTTAAATCTTGGTCAAACCTAGGATTTGACCAAGACTCAAATGGGCATAAAAATTCAAAAAAATTCAAAAAAAAAATCAAAAACCAAAGCACATAGCCTTCTTATGTCATATATAGTAAGCAACATTCAACTTGATGAACATGGCCGGTCTAGACATATAGTAAGTAATATGTATCTAAAAATGATTTTTGGGGATTTATAGGACGAAGTTATAACACACCTACATTTCAAATTGGAATTACTTTCAATAAATCAGCATAAAGTCATTTAAATGTGTGAAACTAGCTAGAAATCACTAAAAATGTAAAGAGTTGGGAATTTTCACTAATATGTGGCTGATTTATCTTAAAAATGTATCTTATGTACCCCATTCACAAAATAAACCTATTTTGTCATCTAGAAAATGAAAAATGAGTTTTTATATACCAAAAAGTTGAAAAGTCTAGTCAGCAATATTGTTAGGAATGGCAAGATGCACCACCATGCCCAATTTGGGAACATTATAGCAAACTATGCCACATATATGGCCATAACTATGCCATTTGTTGGCTTGAAACCCATGAATCTTCATACACGATAGTCCGTTTTGTGAAGACATTTTGTTTTTTACTACCCTATCACAGGTTTCTTATTTTCCCTGTCAACTAGTACACCTATAAGCACTCAATGCGGAAGGGTTTCATTTTTGAGGTTTTCTTCATTTTCATTTTATTTATTTCAAAACCAGGTAAAAATGGTCGACATGATTATCCATGCAAAGGTGTCGAATATTTGTAGGCAGCACATGTGTTTTCCCGTCCAGTGAAACTCGGAGGAAGAGGGATCACACGGAAGGAGACGAAGGGAGAGAAGTGAGGGGGCCCCTCTTATTTATGGTGTCTGACCTTTTTCAGGGTTTGTTAGTGCGTTGGAGGTGCGAGCGAGCGAGGCCGATAATGAGAGAGATGTTATTTTCCTTTTTTGAGAGAGAGAGGGACAACCGAAGGATCCTAAAGGACTCAGACTTCCAATACGCACCAGAACACAGTTTACAACAAGACACAGAATAAACAGGAAATTTCATCTAAATCCCTAACTTTTACATGGAAGACCCCACGCTGAAAGCAAGAAATGCGATCGGGTCCTTAACAACCACCGCCCAGATTGATCCTCGTCGCAGCCGGGGACGAACCACTTAGCACGACCAAATCGCCATGGCCTACTGTGCGTGCACACCATGGCCTCCGAGCTGAGGTAGAAACGCAATGCCAAAACCAGCAGCCAGCGGAGGTGGATAACTGGAGAGAGAGGGGGGAGTTTTGATGCGTCTTCTCTTGACAAAGAAGATGGGAGTTTGCCTACCGACCGCACATGACTTGTGCTCACTGAAGTGTGGGACCTCACGCATGGGAACCACACGTAAGTGACAGACCTGTTGGTGTAATAACTCGGGTGATCATTATACTGTATTAGTACAAAGTTTCCTATGGGTTCAAGGGTAGGAAAGCCAAGTTAACTCATTTACATGACATTATCAGCTTGAATGCTTACTATATGACATTTGGGTTTCAAACATGGAAATTTGAAGAACCCCCCCGAAGCTTCATTTTGGAGTGACTAAGAAGGATACAAGCTTACCTTTTCATTTTCATGTGTTAAACTTGTTTAAATCTTGGTCAAACCTAGCTAGGATTTGACCAAGAGATTCAAATGGGCATAAAAATTAAAAAAAATGAAAAACCAAAGCGCATGGTCTTCTTATGTCATATAGTAAGGCATTCAAGTTGATAAACAAGGTCTAGATATTTAAACCAGACAAATCATGTATCTACCCCCTCACCATAAACTCTGTCTTGTAAAGTCAAGCATGAGAGAAGTGGTTTTGGGTTTCAAACATTGAAATTTCAAAAACCTCCCAAATGCTTCATTTTAGAGTGACTAAGAAGGATCCAAGCTTACCCTTTTCATTTTCATGTTTTAAACTTGTTCAAACTTGGTCAAACTTAGGATTTGACTAAGATTCAAATGGGCGTAAAAATACTTAGAAAAATCATGTACGTATCTACCCCTAACCCTAAACTCTATCTGACGAAGCCAAGCATGAAGAGAAGTGGTTTTGGGTTTCAAACATGGAAATTTCAAAAACCTCCCAAAAACTTCATTTTAGAGTGACTGTAACGCCCCAACTTTTGCAACCTTGTTTAGTGTCCAGAATGCAAAAATCAGGGGGAACAAAAACTTTTAAGTTTTGCTTGTACTGACATGTGTTTGATTGAAATGTTGTCTAACTTTGTTGGATGTGTGTTGTTTGTTGGATATTGTTAAGTGAAGTACCTCAACCCACATCTTATTGTCTCGAGAAAATACTCATGCTATGGCCACTCTTGTATTACTTTAATCTACTCTTTAATTCAACTTTTTGACACAACACAAAACCTCTCTTGTTTTGTCTTTTGACTCAAAGTCTTGATTTAAAAATGTCTTGACAAAAATATTTTATTTTAAAATTAGCTATGGTCACTTAGATCATTGTTTTACAATAGGGGTTTCTAAAGTTATTGTTGACACAAAGTATTTGCCAAATGGCATACTCTTACTTTGTGAGACTTTAAAATTTTATAAAAGCTGTTATATGCAGTGTTGATCCATCGTTTATTCTAATTCTACTATGGATCATCCTACTCTTCTAAAAACCCTCTCTCATCTCAAAGTTTTGAATTACACTTTTTATCTATTTTAAATCAAATAAGGGCCATAGACACCACAAACAATTAGAGGACCATTTGAGCTATGATCAAATATCCATGGTATTGTCCTTGCCACTAATACATCTCATTGATCTATCTTTTAACATCATCACTTTATCTACGCTCAATCCGGGTAGATGATCATTTTTCTAACAAAGGATTTATATCCATTGCCCTCCCTATCTCTCTTAACATTCAATTTATGAAATCATTCATTGGCCTGATCCTCTTATCATCTTATCTAGAACCCACTCTTAGACCCTTATTCTCAAGAAACTAGAACAAAACATCATCTATAAAAATCCGTACTAAGCCCGATGACAATTATTCACATCTTCAAAATTTGAGTCCAATACATCTAAAACCCCATTCTTCTTATTTTGCCTTATAAAATATTTCTAGTGTTGTCTAACTATTTTTCAAAAATTTCTCAAATAAAATAGGGAATGTGACTAATATGTTCATCATATCTTTTTCCACCAAATTACTTTTCTACAAAATTATTTTCTTTATAAAATCTTCTTATTTTACGAAATGTTTGGAAATGGCAACTATGCCAACTCTTGCACATTTTCTCATCATTTGTTTTTGAGAAAAACCTACAATGATATCCATATCATGTAGAACCCTTTTCTAAACCAAATCCCTTGTTAACTATTTTATTTTGTTTTCAAAAGCTAGCTCATTTGATTTTCACTCAAACTTGGACCTCTTCAAAATCTTAGCCTCTCTGATCCTTTCACACATCTACTCGTTTGGAAATAGTGACATCACACAAGAATTCAAGCTTGATCTATACGTGCATCTTCCCTATTCCATTTTTTTTCTTTCCTTCATTTATATCTTTTGAGCTATCTTGGAGCCAGACCATCACTACTGATTCACCTAGATCGACATGCACTGACCCTTGGCCATTTGTGCTTGGAGGAGAAGGATGCCAGCCATGCTTTTGTCATGTCATGGTTTTATGATCTTTCTCCCGTTCACTTGTCTCTCTCAATCAATGATCCACCATTGACCTGCACCTCTCCCGCACCAAACCTTCTATGCATGCTAGCTACACTACTCCTTTTGTCCGATCTCGTTGGAAGAAAAGGGAGTGGCCGGGTGCATGTTTTTGGCAACATATATCTTGGGTGCACATCCTTCTCTCTCTCTCTCTCTCACACACATCTTGCTTGGCTCGTGAGGTACCACGACCTGAACCCCCACCTGCAACCCTACCCTCCATGCCTGTCCCCCTAGCTTGCCCGAGACCCTTTTCTCTCACTCTTCCGAAGAACACCCAAAACCATGGACAGCCCCGATTTGACACAACCAGCTCCCTAGGCCGCGCCAGGATGTAGCCCTGCCATCCCCCTCTGCTTCATGTTCACTCCCGTGGCACGACTCGCTCGGCATTATCCTCCCCGTGCTTGCCAACCCGGTGGTCACCGTGTCTATTCCGTCTCGTCGCGTTCCCAGAACTACGATCCTCCAAAGTCCACACCAGGAACCGTATCACATTGGCATCGTTCCCGTACCACGAAACAGCAACTAGAAGCCATCCTCGTTCGTTCAGGGCTGCTCGTACTTCATCGAACACCTTTGTGCACCATGGAACAGCGTTGGATTCCGGACGACCCAGGTCGCGGCTGAGCTAGCTTGAGCTTGTGTCGAACTACACCCACCGCGTTGCACGTGATGCCACCGCCCACCTGCCCAATAGCATCCGCTCACACCCCACCAACGAGCCGTACACCGCGTCCATCGTGCACCCGACTCCCTGCCGTATAAACTCTGGGACGCGGCCATTGCTCCGTTTCTCCCTTCCCTACACACCACTCCTCACCCCTCTCTACCTCTCCGCTACCTCTGGGACGAGAGACCCTGCTCGTTCCTTCCTCGCCGAAGGAGATCAAGGCCGAGCCAGAGCTCCTCGTCGTGGCCGTGGATGCTGTCCACCTCTTCCTCTCTTTGCATCTCTAAATCTCCGTGTCCCTCTCTCTTGTGCGCATCTCAACCTTCCCTCCCTCTTGTCCAGGGAACCGCGAGGAGCACGCCGTCTTCGATCTCGAGCCCATCGTTGCCGTTTCCTGTCCCGGTGTCGCGCTCGCCTACGCCCGCGTCACGACATCCAGGGCCGCTTCTGCACGACCAAGTCGAGCGTGAGCAGCCTCCTCGCGCCGCCGCATCTCCCTTGTCTCTGTGCATGTCACCGTCGCTGAGCGTATCCGTGCAGTTCCGCCCGGCGCCGAGCTCGCCTTTGACCTTGTCGTCACCTCCTCATCTCCCTCGCTGTTCTCTTCTTCCTCCCTGGTTGCGGACCTCATTAATCCATCCCTCTTTTGTTCAGGAACACGCGGAGGAGACAGTCGCCGAGAATCCCCGTCATCAGGTCGCCGTGCAGCTACGTCCCTCTCGTCTCGTCCTCAGCACAGAACCCGACCTCGCCGTACGTCGTCCTGGTGCAAGTGTGCGCGTCCCACCTCGACCTTCTGCTGCAAGTCCAACCTCCATCCGCTCGCGCCGTCGCGCTGCATGACGTCGCGCATGCGGGGTTCGCCATGAGCCGCCGTCGCCACGATCAGCCGCAGCTCACCGACCCTAACGACGCCGTATCGACGTCAAGGCCGCCAGCACTGCCATCCTCGGCTATCGAGGCAGGCCTCTCCGCGTACCTCTGCGTCATTCGCCGCCTCCTCGCCGCTGTCAACGCCCCCGTCCTCGTCGACGTACGGGGATCCGCGTCTGCATGCACGCCTCGCCGGCCACGCCATGCAGCAGCGCGGCTCCGCACCGTCCCGCACGTCGCCTCCACCACCCCCTGTGATCCTCGGTGAGCCCTTCCTCTTCTCCTCTTCCCTGCTCGACTCCCTCCGTCGCGAGGAACTCGGCCGCGCCGCCTGTTTCACGTCGTCGCCAGCGAATCCGTCGGGCGCCGTCGCTGCGTGTACGCAGGGCTCGCCTCGTGCATGGCCAGCACCCTGCTGGACCCGCCTGGGCCATGCAGAGCCGCGGCCTCCTGCACACGCCTGGCCAGCATGTTGGGCCAGCCTTGCACTGAGCGGCTCCTCCCGGCCCGTTCCTCTTTTCTTTTGCTGCTCTAATTAAAAATTCCTGCTGCCAGCCCTAGCTAAGGTTTAAATCGTTTAAAAATTCATTTTTGACCCACACTGCATAATTAAAAATTTGTGCAGGTTGCTAAACAAATTCTTAATCACATGGAACTTCATGAATGTCTGTTCCTGCTATAGATATTTTGTATTATTTATGCTTCTGAAATGTTCTTGTTTTTGTATGATATTATTTGTAAGAGATATGTAGATCCTTTTTGTATAAAACCAATTTTTTTTGGCTGGTGCTTCTGTATAGCTTCATTTTGGCATAAGTCACGCATGCAAGAGCTTCTTAGTTTGTGCTTGATAAATAAAACTAGGATTGTCCAGTAAGCTCTTTCCTGAATTTTGGTTTGAAAAATAAAAAGGTTTTTGCACCAAAGCCAAGTGCCTCTGGTAGATATAATGTTAGGATATATCTAGGTCAGAGGAAATATTTTTGTGACCTATATTTTATTTCTGGGTATTTTATAACCAAAACAGTGTGCCTTTTCAGTATAAAAATTGTGGTAATTATTTTATAGCTCAGAAAAATGCCAAACCAATTTTGGTGGGTCACATTTTACAGTACCTATTCACTGGCATGATTGTTAATGGTTTGTTATGCTCTGATGACTGTGTGCCTTGAAAATGGTTGGCTCCGAGTTCTCGCCTTGTAAAAATACCTTAAAATATTTAAAAGCTTATTTTTGAAAACTTCCAGTGCATGTGAGTTCCACATGTTAATATCTTACAGTAGATATGCTGCATGTATTTTTGTGAGCAAC
This sequence comes from Lolium rigidum, assembly GCF_022539505.1. Lineage (NCBI taxonomy): Eukaryota > Viridiplantae > Streptophyta > Magnoliopsida > Poales > Poaceae > Lolium > Lolium rigidum. The sequence goes on along the minus strand of NC_061514.1, from coordinate 248,302,417 downwards.
AGAAAGATTTAGGTCATTTATTTAGTTCCCAAGTCATTTCTGGTTTTATAAAAATCATAACTATTATTTTGTAAACCCAAAATTTAGTGAATCCAATTTCTGTAGCTTTATAAAGTCAAGCTTTATTCTCTGTGAGTTTACCAAATTTTTATGTGCATTATTCTAAAGTGTCTTGTTAAATTGATGACAGTGCTTATTTTACCCATAGGGAAATCGTGTTTTTTTTTTAAATGCTTTTTAATGAACCTTGGCACCAGACCCTACTGGTGGTTTCCAAAGGTCATTAGCCACCTTTGTTTGGGAAGGTTATGATTTGTTGCGAGGCAGAACCTTTTTAGTTAATAGGTGTTATATTAAGGCCTTTTCTAGTAACGGTAAAGCTAGTCATTTTATAAATAAAATGACCATCTTGCCATAGGTGTTGTTTGTTTGATATGATTAGTGCCTCTGATTGAGTGGTTTGCTACTAGTTGTGTGTCTGTGTTTGATGCTATGGCTATATGTTGATCGTTCGCCTTTTATTTTGCGACGTTAGAATGCGATCACTATCGGACAAGAATGAGAGGATCTCGGTGAGGATCTCGAAGAGGAAAGAAGAGCAGAGGTTCGTGAAGCAGAAGTCCAGGGACAAATAGCCAACCAAGGCAAGCCACCTCTTGATGCATATCTCATCCTAATTATCTTACTCTTGCATTATTAGCAGCTTTATAAATTGCATGATTTTATTTATTTATGTGGGTGGTTATTGCCACCCGGAGTTTTATTATTCCACCCTTACGGGTGCATCCCTCATTGATACCCAATAAACAAATATCTGTTAGTGATATGGTGCTTAACACCTTATCATCCTTGTCGCCGCTTTTCAAAGAAAAGTCGGACTATAGGTCGGGAGCCTCTTTAAAAAGGTTTGTGAAAATGTTTTCAAGAAAGAAGTGTTTCGAAAACCTTGGAATGGGGTAGCCCTGCCCAAGTGTGAGTTTATGAAAAGGAAAAGGTTTTTGGGAAGAAAAATTGCTGGAGGCAAGTGGATAAAATTGTTTTCGAAAAACTTTGGTGACTGAGTACCTAACCGGACCTAGCCGGTACAACCACATTACCCTTTAGTGGGACGGGGCGCAGCGTAGTAGTTTGTCTCGCCTTAGTTTGGGTCCCGCAAGTGTAGTGGCAGTCCGACCATGGACGCTTCGACCGGGGTTCTTCCCATGAGAAGGGACGCAACCCATTTGCCTTTTCGTGTACACGGGGTACAACTTATGAGCTCCCATTGAAAGATGCCGAAGTGGTTGGATGGCATTCCGGAGGGTCGGGTGTCGGGGACTTTGCAACTCCCGGGTAAACGGCATCCCGGACTCGGTGTTGGGAGGTACAACTCATTCGGCATGTCTTAGGCTAAGGCGAGCAAGCGAAAAACTGCGATCGGTTATCCGAGCCTCGCGTTTTGACGCTTGGTGAACCAGGGATGATCCCGGCGGATTTATCGGATCTTGTGGGGAAAGTGTACAACCTCTGCAGAGTGTAAATCTATTCGAATAGCCGTGTCCGCGGTTATGGACGTGGGAATGGAAGCTGCTTGGCATTAAAGAAAGTTTTGGTTTATAAAAATGTTTTCCAAAGGGTTTGGAAAAGGATACCGATGGGATCTGGTGGAAATGTACCTGGGAGGTACGGTGGAAAGTTGGAAAAGTTGTTTTGGTCATACTGAGATGGCCGGAAAGGAAAATGGGCCGCCCGTACCTATTAGTCTTCAAAAGAAACTTGCTTTCAAAAAGGTTTTCAACAAAGATATAGAGATGTCATATTCTCGAGAGAAACTATCTCTCACTCCTTGTAACCCTAGAATAGTGCCTCGTTCCTTGCTACTGCCAAATTTCATATCCTTTACTTCTCTCTAAGGTGGTTTGCGAGTACAATTCATAATGTACTCATGGCTTTGTCCCCGGCTATTTACTTGGCCGGACTTGGTGGAGTTCGACGGATGAAGAAGGAGTCGACGACGTCTATGCGAGCTAGGAACGTCTTCCCGGTCGGTTGCTCGTAGGGTTATGGCATGACTTGGGCCATGCGAACGCTTTCATCTGAAGTATTTCCGCTGTGTGATTGTTGATCTCGTGCCATTGCGGCTCTTATGTAAGTATTGGTCATGTGACCTGTTGTAATCTTTTTATTCGGTATCGTAATGGATGATGTATTTGATACCGGTTCGGTTATGCTTTCACGACACACCGATCATGGGATCGTGAATGTGTATGCATAACGGGTGTTTCGGACAGCTAGTCCGGGGCCCCACAGAGCTGGTATCAGAGCCATCCTGACTGTAGGAGACCTTAGTTAGCATGGACGTCAGATAGGGCATACTACTTTGGTAAAATATTTACGAAACTTATTTTCCTAAGTAACTAGAAGCTTAGCTCTATCTTCTTTTCCTTTCAAAAAACTTCTCATTCTTACCTCGTTCTATGATTTCCAAAGACCTTGAAAGCTTTAATTCTACTATCCCACCCTCTTCCAAACCAACATATTGGACGATATCCCCAACTCAGACTCAGAGGCTCGACGTCAAAGATGGATCAACCCTTCAGAAAGTCTCAAGTACCTCCAACTTCAACTGCTGAAGATTAGATGCCGACTTAGCAGTACGCGTATAGTGATAATAAGATCCTATCTTTGGTTGTCACCAAAGTCTGTCAAGGAGTTGACCTTGTTCATCTTTGGACTTGCACTTTTGCAGTCGTCAAGGATCAAGTCCTCAATTTTTGACAAGTAATTTTTAGACCCGTCACAAGAAGCTGTCACCATGGAGCTCTTCAGCAATTACCCCTCCGAATTTAGACCAGAAGATCCTATGCATCTTTCGCCTCTGAATCAACATCGACGGCTCAACATCAGGTCTACTTCAGCACCAACTTCTACAAGAATCATTGTGAAGTCAATATCAGCAAAATGAAGACATCTACATCTCTGACCAACCAAAGCCTATAGGATTGATAGGACAACTCAATTGTTTTGATTGAGCTACCCCTGCGTATTAGGTATCCGTGGGTACTTGAAATACCTCGTGTGGTTTTCATGATTGCTTGTGGTGTTGTGAATTTGTTGCTTGAGTGCTTGTAATTGATTATTGTGTGTATGCTTGCTCTAGCCTTTCGACCTGAAAACCTTTTTTTTTTTGTGTGCTAACCCAGTCTAGAAAACCCTCCCAAAGATGTTTTCCTCGCATTCGGTCAAAGTTCCTAGTAGAGATTTTAACTGTAGTCGGCGAAGTTCACGGGAAACTCTAACTCTAAATTTGGGTAACAACTAGATGCAACCCAGTTTTCCCGAAATGCCAACTTCAGTACGGCACTCAGCCAAAGACACCCTGCGATGCCAATGAAGCAGAAGTGAGTACTTCAAGATTGACTGCAACCCTGCAAGAGGATGAAGCCTACCAATAGGGTCTAACCGTGGATAGAACCCTGCTAACCATAAAGAAACCTTTTGAAAACCCAACCTTAGGATACCATCTGCCCAGCGGAGCAGCCAAGCAAGAAGTCGTATCGAAGCCAAGTTATCCTACATGATGCATCTCGTCCTTATGAAGTGGAGCCTTTGAAGACAACTCAAGACTCAAGATTATGTGTACTTTACCCAGTCCTTCCTTAACTAATAGGAGTCAGCGCCACCCGAAGGTTGGAGACTGTTTTAGGCAAGTTGCTGCTTTATGTGGAGACTGACCAGGATTCCGTTGACTCACTAACTCAACTAGCACCTTACAAAGTGGTAAACACCGTGTGTGCATCTTGGAGATACGGACTGCACTTGCCCCTGAAGATTCTTCAACTCAAGACAAGGAGATCGGTGATTTTTTCAAAAGCGCCCGACAAAATCCCACGGTAGAAGCTCTGATTTTTCCCGAACCCCCGATGAACAATCTTAAGGGTGGAAGACTTCGTCCTCCACTAAAATTTAGGCCAACTCTAAAAACTTTCAACCTAGGTAAAAGCACCGTTTGGATGTGCTCTAACCCTCCAAAAATCATGGACCCCTCGAAGATTTTTATGAAGCTACCGATCCAACACCGGCATAGAGAAGTCAACCTCTTCACGAAGCTTGTCCTCGGCGGAAAATCTACCGACTCCCTCAGAAGCTTAAACTGTCACTTTCCGACAGTGACACGTCTACCGGAGGATGGAGTCTAACTTAATTTAACTTCTAACAACTTCTATTGTCCTACGCTTGGTAATCTCGGGACGAGATTATTTTAAGGGTGGAAGGTCTGTAACGCCCCAACTTTTGCAACCTTGTTTAGTGTCCAGAATGCAAAAATCAGGGGGAACAAAAACTTTTAAGTTTTGCTTGTACTGACATGTGTTTGATTGAAATGTTGTCTAACTTTGTTGGATGTGTGTTGTTTGTTGGATATTGTTAAGTGAAGTACCTCAACCCACATCTTATTGTCTCGAGAAAATACTCATGCTATGGCCACTCTTGTATTACTTTAATCTACTCTTTAATTCAACTTTTTGACACAACACAAAACCTCTCTTGTTTTGTCTTTTGACTCAAAGTCTTGATTTAAAAATGTCTTGACAAAAATATTTTATTTTAAAATTAGCTATGGTCACTTAGATCATTGTTTTACAATAGGGGTTTCTAAAGTTATTGTTGACACAAAGTATTTGCCAAATGGCATACTCTTACTTTGTGAGACTTTAAAATTTTATAAAAGCTGTTATATGCAGTGTTGATCCATCGTTTATTCTAATTCTACTATGGATCATCCTACTCTTCTAAAAACCCTCTCTCATCTCAAAGTTTTGAATTACACTTTTTATCTATTTTAAATCAAATAAGGGCCATAGACACCACAAACAATTAGAGGACCATTTGAGCTATGATCAAATATCCATGGTATTGTCCTTGCCACTAATACATCTCATTGATCTATCTTTTAACATCATCACTTTATCTACGCTCAATCTGGGTAGATGATCATTTTTCTAACAAAGGATTTATATCCATTGCCCTCCCTATCTCTCTTAACATTCAATTTATGAAATCATTCATTGGCCTGATCCTCTTATCATCTTATCTAGAACCCACTCTTAGACCCTTATTCTCAAGAAACTAGAACAAAACATCATCTATAAAAATCCGTACTAAGCCCGATGACAATTATTCACATCTTCAAAATTTGAGTTTCCCTCCAATACATCTAAAACCCCATTCTTCTTATTTTGCCTTATAAAATATTTCTAGTGTTGTCTAACTATTTTTCAAAAATTTCTCAAATAAAATAGGGAATGTGACTAATATGTTCATCATATCTTTTTCCACCAAATTACTTTTCTACAAAATTATTTTCTTTATAAAATCTTCTTATTTTACGAAATGTTTGGAAATGGCAACTATGCCAACTCTTGCACATTTTCTCATCATTTGTTTTTGAGAAAAACCTACAATGATATCCATATCATGTAGAACCCTTTTCTAAACCAAATCCCTTGTTAACTATTTTATTTTGTTTTCAAAAGCTAGCTCATTTGATTTTCACTCAAACTTGGACCTCTTCAAAATCTTAGCCTCTCTGATCCTTTCACACATCTACTCGTTTGGAAATAGTGACATCACACAAGAATTCAAGCTTGATCTATACGTGCATCTTCCCTATTCCATTTTTTTCTTTCCTTCATTTATATCTTTTGAGCTATCTTGGAGCCAGACCATCACTACTGATTCACCTAGATCGACATGCACTGACCCTTGGCCATTTGTGCTTGGAGGAGAAGGATGCCAGCCATGCTTTTGTCATGTCATGGTTTTATGATCTTTCTCCCGTTCACTTGTCTCTCTCAATCAATGATCCACCATTGACCTGCACCTCTCCCGCACCAAACCTTCTATGCATGCTAGCTACACTACTCCTTTTGTCCGATCTCGTTGGAAGAAAAGGAGTGGCCGGGTGCATGTTTTTGGCAACATATATCTTGGGTGCACATCCTTCTCTCTCTCTCTCTCTCACACACATCTTGCTTGGCTCGTGAGGTACCACGACCTGAACCCCCACCTGCAACCCTACCCTCCATGCCTGTCCCCCTAGCTTGCCCGAGACCCTTTTCTCTCACTCTTCCGAAGAACACCCAAAACCATGGACAGCCCCGATTTGACACAACCAGCTCCCTAGGCCGCGCCAGGATGTAGCCCTGCCATCCCCCTCTGCTTCATGTTCACTCCCGTGGCACGACTCGCTCGGCATTATCCTCCCCGTGCTTGCCAACCCGGTGGTCACCGTGTCTATTCCGTCTCGTCGCGTTCCCAGAACTACGATCCTCCAAAGTCCACACCAGGAACCGTATCACATTGGCATCGTTCCCGTACCACGAAACAGCAACTAGAAGCCATCCTCGTTCGTTCAGGGCTGCTCGTACTTCATCGAACACCTTTGTGCACCATGGAACAGCGTTGGATTCCGGACGACCCAGGTCGCGGCTGAGCTAGCTTGAGCTTGTGTCGAACTACACCCACCGCGTTGCACGTGATGCCACCGCCCACCTGCCCAATAGCATCCGCTCACACCCCACCAACGAGCCGTACACCGCGTCCATCGTGCACCCGACTCCCTGCCGTATAAACTCTGGGACGCGGCCATTGCTCCGTTTCTCCCTTCCCTACACACCACTCCTCACCCCTCTCTACCTCTCCGCTACCTCTGGGACGAGAGACCCTGCTCGTTCCTTCCTCGCCGAAGGAGATCAAGGCCGAGCCAGAGCTCCTCGTCGTGGCCGTGGATGCTGTCCACCTCTTCCTCTCTTTGCATCTCTAAATCTCCGTGTCCCTCTCTCTTGTGCGCATCTCAACCTTCCCTCCCTCTTGTCCAGGGAACCGCGAGGAGCACGCCGTCTTCGATCTCGAGCCCATCGTTGCCGTTTCCTGTCCCGGTGTCGCGCTCGCCTACGCCCGCGTCACGACATCCAGGGCCGCTTCTGCACGACCAAGTCGAGCGTGAGCAGCCTCCTCGCGCCGCCGCATCTCCCTTGTCTCTGTGCATGTCACCGTCGCTGAGCGTATCCGTGCAGTTCCGCCCGGCGCCGAGCTCGCCTTTGACCTTGTCGTCACCTCCTCATCTCCCTCGCTGTTCTCTTCTTCCTCCCTGGTTGCGGACCTCATTAATCCATCCCTCTTTTGTTCAGGAACACGCGGAGGAGACAGTCGCCGAGAATCCCCGTCATCAGGTCGCCGTGCAGCTACGTCCCTCTCGTCTCGTCCTCAGCACAGAACCCGACCTCGCCGTACGTCGTCCTGGTGCAAGTGTGCGCGTCCCACCTCGACCTTCTGCTGCAAGTCCAACCTCCATCCGCTCGCGCCGTCGCGCTGCATGACGTCGCGCATGCGGGGTTCGCCATGAGCCGCCGTCGCCACGATCAGCCGCAGCTCACCGACCCTAACGACGCCGTATCGACGTCAAGGCCGCCAGCACTGCCATCCTCGGCTATCGAGGCAGGCCTCTCCGCGTACCTCTGCGTCATTCGCCGCCTCCTCGCCGCTGTCAACGCCCCCGTCCTCGTCGACGTACGGGGATCCGCGTCTGCATGCACGCCTCGCCGGCCACGCCATGCAGCAGCGCGGCTCCGCACCGTCCCGCACGTCGCCTCCACCACCCCCTGTGATCCTCGGTGAGCCCTTCCTCTTCTCCTCTTCCCTGCTCGACTCCCTCCGTCGCGAGGAACTCGGCCGCGCCGCCTGTTTCACGTCGTCGCCAGCGAATCCGTCGGGCGCCGTCGCTGCGTGTACGCAGGGCTCGCCTCGTGCATGGCCAGCACCCTGCTGGACCCGCCTGGGCCATGCAGAGCCGCGGCCTCCTGCACACGCCTGGCCAGCATGTTGGGCCAGCCTTGCACTGAGCGGCTCCTCCCGGCCCGTTCCTCTTTTCTTTTGCTGCTCTAATTAAAAATTCCTGCTGCCAGCCCTAGCTAAGGTTTAAATCGTTTAAAAATTCATTTTTGACCCACACTGCATAATTAAAAATTTGTGCAGGTTGCTAAACAAATTCTTAATCACATGGAACTTCATGAATGTCTGTTCCTGCTATAGATATTTTGTATTATTTATGCTTCTGAAATGTTCTTGTTTTTGTATGATATTATTTGTAAGAGATATGTAGATCCTTTTTGTATAAAACCAAATTTTTTTGGCTGGTGCTTCTGTATAGCTTCATTTTGGCATAAGTCACGCATGCAAGAGCTTCTTAGTTTGTGCTTGATAAATAAAACTAGGATTGTCCAGTAAGCTCTTTCCTGAATTTTGGTTTGAAAAATAAAAAGGTTTTTGCACCAAAGCCAAGTGCCTCTGGTAGATATCATGTTAGGGTATGTCTAGGTCAGAGGAAATAATTGTTTGACCTATATTTTATGTCTGGGGATTTTATAACCAAAATAGTGTATATTTTTAGTATAAAAATTATGGTAATTATTTTATAGCTCAGAAAAATGCCAAACCAATTTTGGTGGGTCACATTTTACAGTACCTATTCACTGGCATGATTGTTAATGGTTTGTTATGCTCTGATGACTGTGTGCCTTGAAAATGGTTGGCTCCAGTTTCTGCCTTGTAAAAATACCTTAAAATATTTAAAAGCTTATTTTTGAAAACTTCCAGTGCATGTGAGTTCCACATGTTAATATCTTACAGTAGATATGCTGCATGTATTTTTGTGAGCAACAGAAAGATTTAGGTCATTTATTTAGTTCCTAAGTCATTTACTGGTTTTATAAAAATCATAACTATTATTTTGTAAACCCAAAATTTAGTGAATCCAATTTCTGTAGCTTTATAAAGTCAAGCTTTATTCTCTGTGAGTTTACCAAATTTTTATGTGCATTATTCTAAAGTGTCTTGTTAAATTGATGACAGTGCTTATTTTACCCATAGGGAAATCGTGTTTTTTTTTAAATGCTTTTTAATGAACCTTGGCACCAGAGCCTACTGGTGGTTTCCAAAGTTCATTAGCCATTTTTTTTTTGTGAAGGTTATGATTTGTTGCGAGGCATAACCTTTTTGGTTAATAGGTGTTATATAAGGTCTTTTCTAGTAGCGGTAAAGCTAGTCATTTTATAAATAAAATGACCATCTTGCCATAGGTGTTGTTTGTTTGATATGATTAGTGCCTCTGATTGAGTGGTTTGCTACTAGTTGTGTGTATGTGTTTGATGCTATGGCTATATGTTGATCGTTCGCCTTTTCTTTTGCGACGTTAGAATGCGATCACTATCGGAGAAGAATGAGAGGATCTCGGTGAGGATCTCGAAGAGGAAGGAAAAGCAGAGGTTCGTGAAGAACAAGTCCAGGGACAAATAGCCAACCAAGGCAAGCCACCTCTTGATGCATATCTCATCCTAATTATCTTACTCTTGCATTATTAGCAGCTTTATAAATTGCATGATTTTATTTATTTATGTGGGTGGTTATTGCCACCCGGAGTTTTATTATTCCACCCTTACGGGTGCATCCCTCATTGATACCCAATAAAAAAATATCTGTTAGTGATATGGTGCTTAACACCTTATCATCCTTGTCGCCGCTTTTCAAAGAAAAGTCGGACTATAGGTCGGGAGCCTCTTTAAAAAGGTTTGTGAAAATGTTTTCAAGAAAGAAGTGTTTCGAAAACCTTGGAATGGGGTAGCCCCGCCCAAGTGTGAGTTTATGAAAAGGAAAAGGTTTTTGGGAAGAAAAATTGCTGGAGGCAAGTGGATAAAATTGTTTTCGAAAACTTTGGTGATCGAGTACCTAACCGGACCTAGCCAGTACAACCACATTACCCTTTAGTGGGACGGGGCGCAGCGTAGTAGTTTGTCTCGCCTTAGTTTGGGTCCCGCAAGTGTAGTGGCAGTCCGACCATGGACGCTTCGACCGGGGTTCTTCCCATGAGAAGGGACGCAACCCATTTGCCTTTTCGGTACACGGGGTACAACTTATGAGCTCCCATTGAAAGATGCCGAAGTGGTTGGATGGCATTCCGGAGGGTCGGGTGTCGGGGACTTTGCAACTCCCGGGTAAACGGCATCCCGGACTCGGTGTTGGGAGGTACAACTCATTCGGCATGTCTTAGGCTAAGGCGAGCAAGCGAAAAACTGCGATCGGTTATCCGAGCCTCGCGTTTTGACGCTTGGTGAACCAGGGATGATCCCGGCGGATTTATCGGATCTTGTGGGGAAAGTGTACAACCTCTGCAGAGTGTAAATCTATTCGAATAGCCGTGTCCGCGGTTATGGACGTGGGAATGGAAGCTGCTTGGCATTAAAGAAAGTTTTGGTTTATAAAAATGTTTTCCAAAGGGTTTGGAAAAGGATACCAGTGGGACTGGTGGAAATGTACCTGGGAGGTACGGTGGAAAGTTGGAAAAGTTGTTTTGGTCATACTGAGATGGCCGGAAAGGAAAATGGGCCGCCCGTACCTATTAGTCTTCAAAAGAAACTTGCTTTCAAAAAGGTTTTCAACAAAGATATAGAGATGTCATATTCTCGAGAGAAACTATCTCTCACTCCTTGTAACCCTAGAATAGTGCCTGTTCCTTGCTACTGCCAAATTTCATATCCTTTACTTCTCTCTAAGGTGGTTTGCGAGTACAATTCATAATGTACTCATGGCTTTGTCCCTGGCTATTTACTTGGCCAGACTTGGTGGAGTTCGACAGATGAAGAAGGAGTCGACGACGTCTATGCGAGCTAGGAACGTCTTCCCGGTCGGCTGCTCGTAGGGTTATGGCATGACTTGGGCCATGCGAACGCTTTCATCTGAAGTATTTCCGCTGTGTGATTGTTGATCTCCTGCCATTGCGGCTCTTATGTAAGTATTGGTCATGTGACCTGTTGTAATCTTTTTATTCGGTACTGTAATGGATGATGTATTTGATACCAGTTCGGTTATGCTTTCACGACACACTGATCATGGGATCGTGAATGTGTATGCATAACGGGTGTTTCGGACAGCTAGTCCGGGGCCCCACAGTGACTAAGAAGGATCCAGACCGGGCTTACATTTTATGTTCATATTTTAAACTTGTTCAAATCTTGGTCAAACCGTACGTACCTAGGATTTGACCAAGATTCAAATGGGCATAAAAATTCAAAAAAAATTGAAAAACCAAAGCACATAGCCTTCTTATATATGTCATATAGTAAGCACTCAAGTTGATAAACAAAGTCTAGACATATTCAAACCAGAAAAATCATCTATCTACCCCTAACCCTAAACTTTGTCTTAATTATGAAGTCAAGCACGAAGGAGAAGTCGTTTTGGGTTCCAACATATGGACATTTAAAAAACCCTCCCAAGAGCTTCATTGTGGTATGACGTACTAAGAAGGATACATGCTTACATTTTCAACAACCCCCCAAAAGCTTCATTATAGAGTGACTAAGAAGGATCCAGTCTGGCGGGCTTACCTTTTATTTTCATGTTTTAAACTTGTTCAAATCTCGGTCAAACCTAGGATTTTACCAAGATTCAAATGGGCATAAAAATACTTAAAAAATCATGTACGCGTATCTACCCCTAACCCTAAACTCTATATTACGAAGTCAACCATGAAGAGAAGTGGTTTTGGGTTTCAAACATGGAAATTTCAAAAACCTCCCAAAAGCTTCATTTTAGAGTGACTAAGAAGGATCCATGCTTACCTTTTATTTTCATGTTTGAAACATGTTCAAATCTTGGTCAAAAAAAAAATGAATACCAAAGCACATAGTATTCTTATGTCATATATATAGTAAGCATTCAAGTTGATAAACAAGGTCTAAACAAGGATACATGCTTCCCTTTTCATTTTCATGTTTTATACTTGTTTAAATCTTGGTCAAACCTAGGATTTGACCAAGATTCAAAATGTGCATCAAAATTCAAAACAAAATAGAAAAATTAAAAACCAAATTAAAGCACATAGTTTTCTTATGTCATATAGTAAGCATTAAAGTTGATAAACAAGGTCTAGACACATATTCAAACAAGACAAATCATGTATCTATACCCCTAACCCCTAAACTCTATCTTATGAAGTCAACAGCATGAAGAGAAGTGGTTTTGGGTTTCAAACATGGAAATTTCAAAAACCTCCCAAAAGCTTCATTTTAGAGTGACTAATATAAGAAGGATCCATGCTTACCACCTTTTCATTTTCATATTTTAAACTTGTTTAAATCTGTGTCAAATTAAACCTAGGATTTGACCGAAAGATTCAAATGGGCATAAAATTCAGAAAAAAATCAGAAAAATGAAAAACAAACGCATATAGTCTTCTTATGTCATATAGTAAGCATTCAAGTTGATAAACAAGGTTTGGACATATTCAAACCTAGGCAAATCATGTATCTACCCCCTAGCCCCTAAACTCTATCTTATGAAGTCAAGCATGAAGAGAAGTGGTTTTGGGTTTCAAACATGAAAATTTCAAGAACATCCCCAAAACTTCATTATAGAGTGACTAAGAAGGATACATGCTTCCCCTTTTCATTTTCATGTTTTATACTTGTTTAAATCTTGGTCAAACCTAGGATTTGACAAAGATTCAAATGTGCATCAAAATTAAAAAAATCAGAAAATTTAAAAACCAAAGCACATAGTTTTCTTATGTCATATAGTAAGCATTAAAGTTGATAAACAAGGTCTAGATATATTCAAACAAGAAAAATCATGTATCTACCCCTAACCCTAAACTCTGTCTTATGTAGTCAAGCATGAAGAGAAGTGGTTTTGGGTTTCAAACTTGGAAATTTCAAGAACCTCCCAAAATATTCATTTTAGAGTGTCTAAGAAGGATCCATGCTTACCTTTTCATTTTCATGTTTTAAACTTGTTTACATCTTGGTCATAGCTAGTATTTGACCAAGATTCAAATGGGCATAAAATTAAAAAAACAAAAAAATGAAAAACCAAAGTACATAGTCTTCTTATGTCATATAGTAAGCATTCAAGCTGATAAACAAGGTCTAGACATATTCAAACCAAACAAATCATGTATCTACCCCCTAACCCCTAAACTATATCTTATGAAGTCAAGCATGAAGAGAAGTGGTTCTGGGTTTCAAACATGGAAATATCAAAAACCTCCCAAAAGCTTCATCTTAGAGTGATTAAGAAGGGTCCATCTTACCTTTTCATTTTCATATTTTAAACTTGTTTAAATCATTGTCAAACCTAGGATTTGTCCAAGATACAAATATGGGCACAAAATTTAAAAAAATCAGAAAAATGAAAAACAAAAGGACATAGTCTTCTTATGTCATATCGTACGCATTCAAGTTGATAAACAATGTCGAGATATATCCAAACCAGACAAATCATGTATCTACCCCATGTTGATCTTATGAAGTCTAGCATGAAGAGAAGTCGTTTTGGGTTTCAAACATGGAAATTTCAAGAACACCCCAAAAGCTTCATTCTATCTCTGAATTTGGCGCATCCGCTAAATCTCGCAAAGTATGATGATAAGAAAATTGCTGACACTGGTGCGCGCGAGGAGATTTATTTGTGTGTGTGCTGAGCTGTTAGGCCTAAGCCGAAATCCTCAGCTAAACGAGGCCTCAGCTTAACACATAAAAAAGTGTTCAATCTCGCCCACAATGTCCTCTTCTTTCCTCTTCCTTTATTGGAACTTGTTTTGCAGACAAGGAAAGTGGCACGTGTAATGTGAGTAATAAAACCCTCTTAGCTAAAATCAACTACGAGCAAGATTTTCTGTATTGTAGATGCCCCAATTGACTCTCATCCCCAATGTAGTCTTTTTTATGTCAGTATAGACTTCTTTAGTGGATGTATACTATCGTACATGGCATGCATTTGCCTAATGAGCAGCATTGTATAGCCGTTCTAGCCAACCCGATCAATCTGTCAAGCTTCATGCACGAGATGCCATGTTTAATTTACTCCCTCGCTCCGATCCATATTTCTTGGTGCTAAAAAGAATGTGAATCGGAGGGAGTACTTTTCTTAGATAGTACTATATCAGTTCAAAAAAAAGTACAGTACTACTACATCACAAATGCATCAAAAGAGTACTACTGTACATCACAAGACCACGACAGTTGTACTATAGTAGAGTTTAATGCTGAACTTCCAAAGGGGAATAAGATTACGCATATGAACTTTAAACAGGACCAGGAGCATCAGGGCCAGCAGCAGGGGCGTTGACCGGCAACAAACCAGGCAAGACGTAAGGAAGAGGCCATATGCTGCGTGCTTGGCCTTGATTGCAGGGTGGTGATTCTTCGATGTACTAACGCCGCTCGCCATGTATTCACGTCGTACCAGTTCCGCGTCGCCCGCGAGCGGATCGAAGCGATCCCGCACGCCGGACACGCTCGAGGAGGCGTGGCGGCTCCAGTGCAAGCAGTCCGCCGGCGGGAGTCGGCGCGCGGCGTGCAGGTACGGCGGCTCCCTGTACATGCCGTCGTCGCTCCGCGAGTCCGCCCCGGGCGGGCTCTGGTACAAGGCGGATCCGCCGCTCAAACCGATGAGCGGCCCCGTCTTCAACAAATGGCGCGCCGACCGGGAGAGGAACCGCCGGTCGAAGGCGGCGTGGGAGGCGAGCACCAGCGGCGGATTCGCGCCGCCAGCCGGCGAGGAGGCGGAGGAAGGGGAAGACCCCCTCTTCTTGAAGGCGCTGGCCGCGTCCCTCAAGGACGATGCCGACAAGAAGAGGGCGGATGAGGCGGAGGAAGGGGAAGACCCCCTCTTCTTGAAGGCGCTGGCCGCGTCCCTCAAGGACGATGCCGACAAGAAGAGGGCGGAGGAAGAAGACAAGGCGGCGGCCATCGCCGCCGTGAAAGAGAAGGAGGCGCGGGAGGCGGAGGAGAACGCGACCATCATCTTCCTCGACGACTAGATAGGTTAGAAGTCGCGATAAGGATCACGCAATTCTGTATGTATGATCCGTATGTATGATCAACTATGAATTATGAACTATGAACTATCAAACCAAACCACATAGTTTTTTTATGTCATATAGTAAGAATTCAAGTTGATAAAACAAGGTCTAGACATATTCAAACTAGACAAATCATGTATATCTACCCCTAACCCTAAACTCTGTCTTATGAAGTAAAGCATGAAGAGAAGTGGTTTTGGGTTTCAAACATGGAAATTTCAAAAACCTTCCCAAAAGCTTCATTTTGGAGTGACTAAGAAGGATGCAGGCTTACCTTTTCATTTTCATGTTTTAAACATGTTTAAATAAGGAAGCGTGGTTCTGAAACCTCATACACATTGTTGCAAAAGTAATTACATCACCTAAACAATACCGTACTAGTTCATAATTCTAAACTTATGTACAATCTTGGAAACATATAACGCCAGCCTAGTTCACCAATTATCATCATCCCTCTTGATGCGCTTGCCGGTGCCGCTTGTACCGCCTCCCATGGGTTGGCGAGTCCAAGTTCTGCACTCGTTCGCACTTCGTGTGTCGGGAATCCTTGTTGGAGCTTCCCAACCAGATACATGCCCTGCCCTTGCTAGCTCACCACATCCAGCCGTTGCCCTAGCTTGCTCACCATGTGAACCGCCATCCCACGGAGACCCCGAAGTAGGCTCGCACGGGTCCTTTATCCATGGTGGCATATTCTTCGGATCAAATGGTATGTTGTACCTAAAGCAATAAGATACAAATTCCTAGTAGGTTGTCCCGACAAACTGCTTCTTCTCGTCGCGCCATGCAGGGGGAAGAGCGGCCAACCTAGCCGCTTCCTTGCAATCCGGGCAAACCACTTCCCTTGGAATTAGTTGTGCTTGACGTTGCCCATCATTGATTTTTTTGAGTCGCCTGTACAACTCAAAACTGACATACCCATCAATCGCAGCATACCTCAAGTTTACTTGAGGCAATGGCATGCACTCCCATTGATCGTGGCTGCTAGTAGGGAACTTGGTCTTCATGTCTTTGTAAGATGGGTCAATGATGGCGGCTGCCAAATCAGCCATGCCAGTCTTATTGCCAGGACCATTGAAATTGATCATTTCCTGAATGTCAATCCAATTATGTTCAGGAATTTTAATGCCATCTCTAGCAAACCTTCTAGAGTCACCCCTGATGTCAACAGTTGTGAAACAAATTCCTTTATGTTGAAGGAATTCTCGCAGTGCCAGATTGTCAGGACTCCTGCATGTTAACACAAATCAATCTTGTAAGATCGTATATGCTGAAATAGTACACATATTTTTCTTCCAGTAAATTGTATACTTGTTGCAGTGAAACAATGATTTTGCATCAGTGATACACATCAAAATAACATGAATTATTGTTGCGACTATATGATCTAATTATTTAAGTGTCAAGTTAAGATTCAGTTACTATATGTTAATATCTTGACATCCATGCCGATTATCGTTGAGTATGAGTACATGAAATTTGTGCAAATTTTGAGTACCAAAATCATGAAACTAGATATCGTGGTAAATCCAAAAAAATTATACAAGTTTGTTGGATATTACGTTCCAGACCACATTTTTCATACAAGTTAGTTTGTTCGTGTTTTCATACAAGTTAGAACCTAGTCTATTTCGAAATAAAAAAGCAGATCCAAGATAAAGGAAGAGTTTCTATATTAAAAAACAAAAGGATAAAGGAAGGCATGTGAAGAACATACCTGCAGAAATGGTACACCAGGACGTGGTCGTCCATGGCCAACTGAACGACGGCGGTACTTACTTGGTCCGAAGTGTATTCTAGGTCGAGGCCGACGAACCTGGGCCTATCCTCTAGCAGCTTTTGTTCGTACATCTCGAGGGTGCGCTCGAGAACGGAAGGGTCATTCGTGTAGACCACGTTCACCTTGGTCGTCCCATGGGGAACGACGCTCCTCTTTAGCGTAAACAGGCCGCCGTCGGCCATGGCAGCGCTGAAGCACGTCGAACTGATCGGAGGGATTGAGGGGGAGGGAGGGAGAGCAACCGCAAACAATGGGGTTTTTTGGAACTTGCCGAAATGCAGGGGAGAACGAACCGCCAGGGGTTGTTTAGTGGGGACAGATGGGAATAATACTGCGATGAGGTTGAGGAATTAACTCCAACCGCCATTTAAATCTAGTAGTAGTACTCCCTATAGTCAGTTGATAGGAAATGGACGGGCAAGATTGATTCTAGGGAGGCGAATCCCAGTATTTTCCCAATTTATTTGAGTTGTAATATAACCATCGTTAATAGTTGAATTGAAAAATATTTACAAAATTAATTTATTATATACTACATGATGAGATAATCCAACAAACCATGGAAATGCATGGCCATCCAACCATGTCACCCACTTGTGAAAATTGTATAGGTGGTAGTGTGCGCAATACACGCGGTAGCCACTTCACAAATACATCCTTTTAATTTTGCCCCCCTTAATTCGGCCAATAAAAATGAAAAGACTTTATGTGGAAAACCAAAAAAACTGTATTTGGCAAAGTATAGTTGAAAATAAGAAGTTTTTCATTGATCTCTTAAAAAAGGGGTCATGATTCAAAAGTTCGCCATGCATGGTTCTTGCGGTAACCAAGCTAGCTCACCCATGTGGCAATAAGCGAATCAATGTCCAACATGCATGGTTCCAAAAATATATATTTACAGAATGATTCTGCTTCTCAAGAATATTTGCATGCCATGATGTTTGTTATTTTTCTTAGATAAAAGTAGTAATTGGCGACTTCGTGATTGCCTTGCTTGCTGATTTCAATAAGTTTGAACCTCATTTTGGCTTTATTTCAAATTTAGGCAAAAACTTCTTGGCAATCGACTTGCGAGCTACTATACTTGGATGCAACCCACATTTTCGTTGGCTAATGTTTTCTCGATTCCACAACAATAGGGCACATCCCTATATCATCCCAAATTTTGAATTCTTATTAGTTTGGTTGATGACCACCATTCATATCCGAACTTAATTAATTGGAGTACAAATGATTTAGTTTATGGTTTCATGGTAAGCTAGTTTGACAAATTAACCTTTGAAATGGCGATTCGCCTACCATGCATGCATGTTTGGCCTACCCGTGAAATTTTGATTTGTGGTATTGTGCTCACACTGCACATGATAGCGAATAAACAAAACACCTATTTGGACCCCTTTGGCCAGCAAGGGCATGTTTGGTTCCTAGCCACAATTTGCCAAGAAGCCAAAATTTGGCAGCCATATAGTTTATTTGGCATGTGTTTGGTTTTTGCCACAATTTGGCTTATCACACTTTATTGCATGGATGGTCATGGTCCATTTGTCATAGACTCAACTTTTTTTACAAAGTTTGGCTTTAATATTTTAAGCCACAATTTGGTTGCTAGCCATACTAGCTTTTTTTTTTTGGCTAACCACACTTTGGCTTTGGAAAAATGTGGCTACCATACAGGGGTCCTAATAAAAATAAAACAACACACTAATGTGTGGTAAACCAAAAATCCCTACTTTGCAAAGTTGCATATGTGCAAAAGGGGGGCAATGCATGCATTATTCAGAAGTTGACTGTGGTTTTCGTAGTGTAACCAATTAATTAAGCTTACATATGGGAAGAGGCGCGGCTAGCGAGGCGAACTCAAGCAGCTATGGTTCCAATGTTGTCAAGTTTGAAGTGGACACTGCATGTGAAGCTTGCTCAAATTAATGGGTAGAAAGCCAAAAGCAGTCCATATTTATTGTATATGTGTGTGAATAATGACTCTTCACCCCAAACCTCTATGTATGATAGGGTTTTATATTTTTTACTTGTTAGTAGTAAGTACATGTCATGTGATGGCTCCATGCACATGTTTCACAACTTTTTTTTGATTTGTTTCTACCTCATTTGGTTGGTTTCAAATTTGCTCAAACTTCCTATATGCGCGCTATGTTGTACTATTGGGACCCATGTTTGGGCTTTGTTTGTGGTACCACACTTGCAGGGTACCTCCAAGTATTTTATTCCCAAAAATTATGAATTCTAATTAAATGGTGAACTAAAAACTGATCATCTAAAGTTGGAAAATAAAATCCATATATAGCTACACATCGAGATATTTGTATAAGATAGACAAACAGCATTGCCACACATGCCTTATATAAGTTTGTTTTTTCTAGCGGAGTGGATTCCCTAATCACCCCACGGTTGTGACATTGTCAATGTTGTCATGATAAATAACATTGTGAGACTTTCCATCTTATTCTTTTTTGTAGAAATGATTGTCCCTTTATGGCAAACGTCCCCATTCGTTTTTCAAATTAATTAAACATTAAAGGATGAAAATTCATTGAAGTGACAAATTTTCTAGATTTCTAACTATTTTCGCTCATTCAAACAAGTTTGCAATAGGCCGGCCTGTTGTCCAGTGACAATTTTAGAGTACAATTTGATCAACATCAGAAAAAGTGCTTTTAAGGTATCCTAGATGCCTTGGTAACCGTCGAACACTTTAATCACTCTGACCTCGCCGTCTCGCCGTCTTAGATGTAATCGTCGAACACTTTAGACTAGCCCCAATGGGAGTATCATAAGTAGTATCATACATGCCATGTTGGCAAAAATCTAATGTGTCACATCAATTAATGAGGTGAGAGATGAGAGTAGTATCATAACACATAAACCTAGAAAACTTAGAAAACTTCATGACAAATACATCATGTACACACATTTGCATTGAGATTCTACAAAACTTTAAATATGACATAAGTATGATACCATATTATGATACTATGCATTGTGGAGGTAGTATCATAAACTAGTAGTGTATGATACAACGTACTACATACTTCCCATTGTGACTAGTCTTAATCACTCTGACCTCGCCGTCTCGCCGTCTTACTGTTGTTACATATCTAGTTCAAAACTGGTGCATTTTGTATGTTGTTGTAGTAGTCTAGTAGATAGATTCAGATGCATGGTCAGGAGTGCAAACATTTGGCAACTAGTTGAGCCCTCACCTTATTGTCGGATGTCACATTTCGAGTTTCTAAAAAATGTAAATTCAAATCATAGTCACGGGTTATGTTGTCTTGTGCACATCTAAACATTTGTTTCAAAAAGTGACCATATGTGAGCTGTGGAAAAAAGAAAAGACCAAAGTGAATAATATTCCTTAACTATTCACATATCATTTGTCTTTTTTGTGCAAGCTAGAAAATTTCATTTTTTATGAAACTTCACAGATGCATACTCATTTGTGACCCGTGGAGGCGTGGAGCAATACACAACATAATATGTGTCCAAGTTTTGATTTTCTTCATATTTTTTAAAAGTGCAGAAGTGTGATATCCGATAATAGGATGCGGGTGCAACTAGTTGCAAATGAGATGCTATGCATGCTGATATGATATGTCTTTTGTCGTGGCCCCATCCTACTTCTGCATTTTCTTTACGGCCATTTTTTAGTAGTTGCGACCTGGACGTGATCGGACTAGTCGATACTCGATAGTAGTCGTAGTACTGTACAACTTCTGCATGTGGCGTACAAGATGGTTGTAGAAGCCTCTAGAGTAGTAGTACTAGCTAACGGATGGATTATATCTGGTGAAACTGACATGGCCATTGATATGAAAAGACTATACCCTGATTTGGACGCATTGTAGTGGCTCCATCAATGTTCCGCTATGATGGTCAATTTTACTGCTACAGCAGATTGTCGATGCAGAGGATTCCTTGGCTTCCGTGCAAGACCCTTCCTAAAGAAGGCATCTGCTCTGGCCCGTTGATTCTATGTGGACGGTTCCAGATTGATTTATGTGTTTTTGTACAGTATCAGAGTACTAGGTTTTCCGTCCCTCCCTATTAGGGGTTGTTTGGTTTGGGGGATAGGTTTATGGGATGAGAGTATCCCCAACCACCTGCCTAGGATAGCCAATTTTTGTTGTTTGGTTGTGTAGGAATTGAGTCTAGGACGAGAGGTGGTTAGTGGTATAGATTTTTTTTGTTTGCTCGAAATGTTAGGGGTGGCTATAAGATGGTGAGATTATCTCTACACACATCAAATATACCACACCTCCTATTTTTATAGCCCAAAAAATACATAACCGGTGGTATGTGAATTGATCTGGGTAAAAATATTACACAACCGTACAAATATTCAAATCCTATAGTCAAATCCTACATAACTCCTATACAAATTGTACGAATCAAAGGATATGATTTCCCCCTATATAGCTTGTTTGATTTGAAGAATTGAATCCTCCAAAATTTCTATGTATTGTTTTCTCATACTATTACAACCCTATAGGATTTCTAATAAGAGGTTAGACCTCCTGGAAAAATTCATATGCATCTGTGACAACTATGCTATGCACTCTCAATCTCTATAGAAATTTCCTTTGGCTTTCCTATGATACCATCACACACCTAGCTTTACTAATTCCCGTAGATTTCTTTCCCGTAGGATTCAAGGAGGCATATGTCATAGGGATTCTCCATTTTTCTATCATATGAATCTAACATGCCCTCTCAGTTTGAGTGATGCAAAGTGACCACTATAAGATTTATTTAGTCAGATTAATTGGTCATGCATACACTAGTTGTTTTCTATCTTTTCCTACACATGTCAATTAGCGAAATTTATAAGTAAAATCCTAAAATTCAAATAAATTGCTGAAAATTGGAAATAATATTACAGTTGTAGCAAATTACTAAATCGATCCAGAAAATATGTACATGGCTTCAAGAATCTTTTTGCCGAACTGAGTAGTCCATAAATGATGTCCTTGGAGTAGTTTGTGAGTTAAAGAACGTCCCTTTCGTCAAACTGACATGGCCTTTGATTTGACAAGAGAACACTAATATTTTGCACCTAAATCAGAGTGGTAAAGGCGTACAGCTCGATCAATGCAATGGTATGATGGCTATGCAGCTATACCTATATAGGAGTAGACTACTATTAGACTTTGGGACACAGAGATTTGGCTTCCGCGGCCGACCCCGAACAAGATTCTTTTACATTGCCGATATATCTTTTCACTGACATTGAATCGCTGAAACTTGGGGTCCGCCTGTGGCAGGACCAGCCTATCAATGGCCCAAAGTCTTATGTGCTCCCGCCCTTTGATTTTGGATGGACGGACAAGATTGCCCAGTCCCATCCCTGTCCTGTTCGTTCCAGTTTTCATCCTCCTCCCCGGGGAACCCTCCCGGAAAGCTCTACACCGAGCCCTTCTATCCCCACCTGCTTGTCCATTCCTTCTTCCTCCAGCGAATCATCCCTCGTTCAACAAGTTGTCTAAGAAGAACATGAAGAAGAGTAACAAGAGGAAGGAGGCGTTGGTGTCTGAGACTAAATCCGCGGTGAAATCCTTCCCGCTGAAAGTCCTGCAAACTCCGACTTTGAAAGTGTACCAGCGGCGCCGGCGGACAGGCATGTCTGCGCTTCCATCGCAAGCTCAGTCTGCGCTTCCATCGCAAGCTCAGTCTGCGCTTCCATCGCAAGCTCAGTCTGCTTCGGGCTTGTTGGGTCAGGGCAGAGTAATCCAGCAAGAGTCCTGGTAGGTTTTTATCGCCATGTGCTTTCTTTGCCCCCATGAACGCAGAATACAGCAAGGCAAACAGATCCAACTATTTTTTTTACCCGGGGGAACCAGCTATTTGACCGTCTTTCTTCCAGGGCCGCCCGTTCAAGTGTCGCCCTTCCTACCGATGCCGAGAAATCGCCCGTGTTTCACCAAGATGGTGGGTACAAAGCTCCCTGGTATGTTTCCATCGCCATGCCGAAGTTTCTCTGCCTTCTGGCTGGCTAGCGGATCAAACAATTTAACCTTCTTTCTTCCTTGGCGGCTGGTTTCAGCGCCATTCGTACCCAAGTTGAGAAATCGCTCGTTTCTCGCCAACCTGGTGGGTACGAAGCTCTTGGGTATGTTTCCATCGCCATGCCGGATTTTCGTTGAGTCCTTGCTGGCAGGCGATGCCAACTAAACCGGCTATCATCTTCCAGGGCCGATGGTTCCAGGCTCGTGCTTTCTACCGCAGGTTCAACTTCGTACTTAGCTATCGAGTACTCGTTGTTTGATGAACACGTGTTAGCTCTCAAGAGCATTAATAATGTATGCACAATATAATATATATCCATTGCTTTTTTTCTTCCTCTTCATCTCCGTACTGCATGAGGGCTTCTTTAATTCGTAGGACTCCTATAAGAATTGTGTAGCATTTAGATCCTATGGGATTTTTTCCTACATTAGTTGTTTGATTTATAGGAACATATCCTATAGAAACTAATCCTATAGGAATCTAGTAGTGCGAATAATATAGGAATAAAACATTAATTTATCTAGCCATGACATCTCAATCCTATGTTTGTTCCTTTTTTCGAAATGGTGGACTGATGACCCACAAGTATAGAGGATCGCGGCAGTCTTCGAGGGAAGTAAAATCCAAATTTATTGATTCGACACAAGGGGAGGTAAAGAATACTTATAAGTCTTAACAACTGAGTTGTCAATTCAGCTGCACCTGGAAAAGCACTAGCAACAGGGGTGATGTGAAAGTAGCGGTGATATGAGAGCAATAGTAACGATAACACGGCAGCGAGTAATAGTAACACGAGAGTAATGGCACCGGAAGATCGTTGATACTACTTCCAATGACATGTAGAACGAGTATATGATGATGAAAGATGGACCGGGGTTCCCGACTATCTACACTAGTGGTAACTCTCCAATAACAAGTGTTGGGTGAACAAATTACGGTCGGGCAATTGATAGGATTGAAATAGCATTAAGACAGAATATCAAGATCATTAATCATGTAGGCATGTTTTCCAATAATAGTCGTACGTGCTCGCAATGAGAAACTTGCACAACATCTTTTGTCCTACCAGCCGGTGGCGGCCGGGCCTCAAGGGAATCTCTCGGATATTAAGGTACTCCTTTTAATAGAGCACCGGAGCAAAGCATTAACACTCCGTGAAAACATGTGTCCCTCACATCACCGCCATCCCCTCCGGTTGTCCCGATTCTTGTCACTTCGGGGCCTTTGGTTCCGGACAGTGACATGTGCATACAACTTGTAGATACAATCTAAGCAATAATTATAAAGCTCAAATCTAAGATCATGCCACTCGGGCCCTAGTGACAAGCATTAAGAATAACAAGATTGCAGCAACAATAACTTCATAAACTTTGTAGATAGACAATCATAACGTAACAATCCATCGGATCCCGACAAACACAACACCGATTACATCGAGATGAATCTCAATCATGTAAGGCAGCTCATGAGATCATTGTATTGAAGTACATGGGGGAGAGAATACCAACTAGCTACGGCTAGAACCCGTAGTCCATGGGGGAACTACTCACGGAGCATGATGGAGGCGATGGCGTTGATGGAGATGGCTTCGGGGGCACTTCCCCGTCCGGCGAGGTGTCGGAACGGAGACTTCGTCCCCCGAATTGGAGTTTCGCGATGGTGGCGGCGCCCCTGGAGTCTTTCTGGAGTTTCGTCAAGTGGTCTGGCGTTTTTAGGTCGAGACGGCTTTAATAGGCGAAGAGGCGGAGTCGGAGGGCACCTGGGGGCTCCCCACCACAGGCCGGCGCGGCCAGGGTATGGCCCGCGCCGCCTTATGGTGTGGTGGCCCCCTGGCCCCTCTCCGACTCTTCTTTGGTGTTCTGGAGCCTTCCGGGAAAAATAGGAGGTTTGGCGTTGATTTCGTCCAATTCCGAGAATATTGCCCGAACAGCCTTTACGGAACCAAAAACAGCGAGAAAACGAGAGCTGGCACTGTGGCATCTTGTTAATAGGTTAGTTCCGGAAAACGCATAAAAACATCATAAAGTGCAAGCAAAACATGTAAGTATTGTCATAAAACAAGCATGGAACGACGAGAAATTATGGATACGTCGGGGACGTATCATGGACATA
>NC_061514.1:248208165-248277508 GCF_022539505.1 Lolium rigidum | reverse complement strand
GCTTGTGGTAAGTGAGGCTATCCGACAAAAATCATGAGCTGCGTAAATATTCTCAATATCTAAATCACAAATTCCCATCCCTTAAACGGCCCAATTAATCGAAATCACATATGTGCCGGCCCGCAAAATCCTAAAGCGCCTATTATGCCGCCATATAAATAGCAACTAAACGGGCTGGCCCACTTACTTATTGGGCCGGCCCACTTGCTTTGAGGTGGACCCCACCCACTACTGGGCCGGCCCTGTAAAAGAAAAGTGGGCCCCGCAAGCTTATTGGGCCAGCCCGCTAGCTCGTCGGGCCAGCCCACCTGATTTACCGTGGACCCCACATGCTAATTGGGCCGGCCCACTAACTTGTTGGGCCAGCCCAATTGCTTCTGTGGTGGACCCCACATACTAAATGGGCCGGCCCTTTAACAGGAAACTGGGACCCACCTGTGTTTTTGGCCCGACCCACTATCTTGTTGGGCTGGCCCACTTGCTATATGGTGGACCCCACATACTAAATGGGCCGGTCCTTTAACAGGAAAGTGGGACCCACCTGTGTTTTTTTGGCCCGGCCCACTATATTGTTGGGCCGGCCCACTTGCTATATGGTGGACCCCACATACTAAATGGGCCGGCCCTTTAACAGGAAAGCGGGACCCACCTGTGTTTTTGGCCCAGCCCACTGGCTATATGGTGGACCCCACGTACTAAATGGGCCGGCCCTTTAACAGGAAAGTGGGTCCCACCTGTGTTTTTGGCCCGGACCACTATCTTGTTGGGCCGGCCCATTTGCTATATGGTGGACACCACATACTAAATGGGCCGGCCCTTTAACAGGAAAGTGGGACCCACCTGTGTTTTTGTCCTGGCCCACTTTCTTGTTGGGCCAGCCCAATTGTTCTATTGTGGACCCCACGTACTAAATGGGCCGGCCCGATAGCAGGAAAGTGGGACCCACATGCTAATTGGGTCGGCCCAATAACTTCTTGGGCCGGCCCACTTGCTTTAAGGTGGACCCCACTTGTTAAATGGGTCGGCCCGATAACGAGAAAGTGGGTCCCACATGTCTTGTGGGCCGGCCCTTTGCTCGTTGACCAGGTCAAACGAGCGCACTCGGCCCGGCCCACATGCTTAGTGGGCCGGCCCATTAAAGTTTTGACCAATCAACCTTAGAGGTTAGGCCGGCCCATGTAACTAATGGACCAACCCGGCTATATAGTTGACCGGTCAAACTAAGTCAGCCGGCCCGGCCCGCAAACTTAATGGGCCGGCCCGCTTAAGACGTGGCGGGCCTCGTGTGGGCCTACCATCTACCACGGGGTTTCGGCCGGTTAACGCCGTTAGCTGCCGGTTGAACGGCGTCGCCACGTGTCGGTTTGCATGACGTCGGCGGTCAATGGGCTCCCGGAAACACTTACGCAACGGTCTGATTTTCCATGGCGGAAGGGCGCCCAAGCGCGACGGACCGAAAAAATCGTCGTAGGACTTTGCCTGACGCAGTTTCGACAACAGAACCCATATCGTCGGGTTAGGCCCATAGGCGACGAAAAATGGCCTTTAGCGGACGATTGTGGGACGTTGTCTATCAGAACTTTTCTTGTAGTGAGGTTCCGGCTACTTGTTGTGCCACCAGGTCAGAATCTCCACAACATATGATGTGTTTGATCCCAATTTCCTTAGCGATGCGCAGACCGTGTAGTAGGGCCTCATATTTCGCCATATTGTTTGTAGCTTCGAAGTGAATCTGCAGAATGTGCTACAGTTCTCCGGTGGGGGACTTCAGGGTGACTCTGGCTCCTGAGCCTTGATGCTGCTTGGATCCTATGAAGTGCATGACCCAAGTTTCAAGTTCCGGCTCCAGTTCGGCATCCAGAGCCTCTGTCCAGTCAGCGACGAAATCCGCCAAAATCTGGGACTTGATCGTAGTCCTGGCTTTGTTAGTGATGTCGAAGGCGGACGGTTCTATGCCCCACTTTGCTATGTGTCCTGTTGCGTCAGCATTGTTAAGAATCGTTGACAACGAAGCTTTGCTCACAACTGTCATGGTGTGCTCTTGAAAGTAATGTCTCAACTTCTGGCTACCTAGGAACACGCCGTAGGCTAGCTTCTGAAAGTGAGGGTATCTTTGTTTGGATTCCGTCAGCACCTCGCTGATGTAATAGACTGGCCTCTAGACTCCATATTCGAGACCTTCTTCCTTTCGCTCCACCACGATAACGAGACTGATGACCTTGTTGGAGGCTGCCAAGTAGAGGAGTATAGGCTCCGACTCTTCCGGAGCTGCTAGAATAGGTGGGAGACGAGTATTTCCTTCAATCCCTGAAGTGATGTATCTGTTGCGTCGTCCCAGACAATTTTTTCTGTTTTCTTCAGCAGCTTGTATAAAGGTAGTGCCTTCTCGCCAAGAAGGCTAACAAACCTACTAATTGCTGCAACACAACCAGTGAGTCGTTGCACATCTTTGAGACAAGTTGGCCTCTTGATGCACATGATTGCCTTGATTTTTTCCGGGTTTACTTCAATGCCTCTATGAGAGACGATGAAGCCAAGGAGTTTTCCGGCTGGCATGCCAAAGACGCACTTCAGCGGATTTAACATCATCTTGTACCGTCGGAGATTTTCAAAGGTTTCTGTGAGGTCGCTGATCAAGTCGGATCCTTTCCGGGTCATGACCGCGATATCGTCAACGTAAGCGTGTACGTTCCGGCCAATCTGGTCCTTCAAGCACCGCTGCATCGTACGTTGGTAGGTGGCACCTGCATTTTTCAAACCGAAAGGCATGGTGACGTAGCTGTAAGTTCCAAAAGGTGTGATGAACAAGGTCGCCTTTTGGTCAGACTTCTTCATCCGGATCTGGTGATACCCGGAATATGCGTCAAGAAAACACAGAAGTTCCGCCCCTGCCGTCGAATCAATGACTTGGTCAATGTGCGGCAAAGGGAACGGATCCTTCGGACAATGTTTATTCAAGCCGGAGTAATCGATGCACATTCTTAGTATTTCAGAATTCTTTTTGGGTACAAGGACGGGGTTTGCGACCCAATCAGTATGGATAACTTCTACTACAAAACCTGCCTCTAGTAACTTTGCTAATTCCATCCCTATGGCGCGGCGCTTCTTGTCTCCAAAGCGTCGCATAGCTTGCTTCACCGGTTTCGCACCCGGATTTATGTTGAGGTAGTGCTCGGCGAGTTCCCTTGGTACTCTGGACATGTCAGAAGGTTGCCATGCGAAGATATCCATGTTAGCGCGGAGGAACTCGACGAGCGCGTCTTCCTATTTGGGGTCCATGCTGGCTCCGACTGACACTTGCTTAGAGTTGTCTCCTATCTTGAGGTTGACCTTCTTGGTGTCTATCGCGGCCTTGAACGAATTTTTCTGTTCGGAGATCTGCTTCTTGGTGGTATGCATTTCATTTGGATCCACCGCGGCTCTATAGCCTTGCAGCTCCTCTCCAGATATCACAGATTCTGCGAAGGCGGCTTCGCCTATCTCGCACTCTCGAGCTTTTTTGTAATCTCCGGATACGGTGATCATACCGTTGGGGCCCGGGATCTTGAGCTTATTGTAGATGTAGCACGCTCTTGCGTGGAACTTGTGATAGGTGGGCCTGCCGAAGATGACGTGGTAGGATCTCTTGAAGGGCACGACCTCAAACGTGATCATCTCTTCGCGGAAATTATTAATATCGCCGAAGGCCACGGGAAGTATGATGCTGCCCAGAGAGTTTGCTTTTTTACCCGGAACCACCCCGTGAAACTCTGTGGTGTTGTGCTTGAGCTGTTCCTTGGTAAGCTGCATTTTCTCCAGAGTCTCCAGGTACATAATGTTCAAGTTGGCTCCGCCATCCATGAGGCACTTGGAGAAATCATACCCGTCGATACGGGGACTTACAACCAAGGCGTAGCACTCCTTCGGAATGATGGTGGAGTGATCCTCCCTATCAAACGTACACGGAGTTTCCGACCACCTGACATACTGCGGCACAGGTGGAACTGTGGCGTTCAGGATCCGGAGAGCTGACTTATTAGCGCGGACTGTCGGGGTTCCGAGGAAGGTTTGATATGCACCAGCACCCTTTTTGACGAAGGGGTTGGATTTGTTGGCTGCGGAAGTCTCTTTAGGATCCGGCGAAGCATCATCCTCGTCCATCGCCTCGGAACTGTCCTCGTCCTTGTCCTTGTTCTTTCCCTTGCCTCCTTTGCCGCGTGGGCGGTGCTTCCGGGCTCGCTTGTATCCTGCTTCCGGGTCGGTCTTGAGATCATTGACCCACTTGCAGTTGCGGTTGGTGTGAGAGGACTTGCCAGTAGCCGGATCTATGTGGGATAAGCATGGCATATCCCTGTATTCCTCGTAGGTTTGGGGAGCGCGGGTTCCGGCAACGGTGACCTCGTCAGCACGTTGCTGGCCTCTGCCGGCTCCGCCTCCATGTCCGCAGCCTCTTCCACCTCCTTGACCTCCGCGTTGGAACGCCATGGCGACCATATCGGATCCGCCGCTCGTCTGGTCATCGGGGGGATTCTTCTGCCTGTTGCTATTGCTGCTGCCGCCATTATCACGGTTTTTCTTCTGCTGGTACAGGGGTATGGCTGTAGCGGCAAGTTCTCCTCCTGCATCGTCATCATTTGCAGAGTGAGTACTTGCAATGCCGATCATGTCATCCAAAGTTAATTTGTTTTCATTGATCAGGCACACTACTAGGAAAAGTGCAATCAGTGGCGCACCACTTATACCGATTAGTGGCGCACTAGTGGTGCGCCACTGCTATCACGCCACTGCTTACTTTTAGTAGTGGCGCACTAGTGGTGCGCCACAACTACCCTAAGTAACAGTGGCACACTATGAGGTGCGCCATTGACAAGTCCAGTGATGCGCCACTATTACTCCAAAGGGGTGCGCCACTGTTGTTCAGCAGCAGTGCGCCACTACTGTATGGAGTCGGTGCGCCACTGCTACCTCCTGGGGTGCGCCACTGTTACTATGTGCTGGTGCACCATTGCTGCCTGTTAAAGTGCGTCACTGCTGTCTCTCAGACGTGTGCCATTGCTGGTAGCTGCGGTGCGCCACTGCTACTTTCGAAAGGGGACCAGAGAGTAGTGCGCCGCAAGGTCCAAACTAGTGCGCCACTGCTACTTACTGGTCGTGCGCCACTGATGGTCCACTAGTGCGCCACTGCTAGTATTTCGTTTTTATTTTTTATATTTCTGGCTGGTATTTGTACAGGTTGTATAGCACACTCTAACAGCACAAATACAGTATATATAACACATATAAGCAGCTAGCACAGTATATCAATACATAGTTCTTCACATTGGCCTCCATTGGCATCCATGATTCACAAGATTTCAAATATTAGACAAATTACGGAGTTACAAAGTCACAAATGAGCTAGTGGTTACACAAGATCAATCATCTAAAGTACCATCACATAGAAGAGAGCTAGAGTCACTACTAGGACCATCCGATGAAAGTGGTCTTCATCCGGTTCCTCCTCCGCTCCCTCCTCTCTCCCGCCAGATAGCGTGCGTATCTATCTTCGGCCTCCGCTCTAGTGGTGTACCCTTTGTAGCTATTACCGCTAAAATGGTGAACCTGTCTCCGACACTCCTCCCAGTCGTTGTAGACTCCGGGAACCTTGCCCTTGTACACGACATACCACGTCATAGATGCATATATGCACAAGCCAATGAAACATTAGTGCACACTCGTAGATGTTTGCAACGAATAAGAGCAAACTCAAAAACGATCCAAATAGTATGAACTAAAAGGCATGCCTCATACATTGTTGGTCGGAACAAATATTAACATTCCGGGACGGAGTAAGTGAGACCAAGTAAGATGCACAAGAGATTGATATTTGTGTCATCGCACCAAGCTCACTTATGCCTCCCCGGAGTGTAGTGATCGACCGAACATTCTAATCATCGGCATTTTGAGATACCAAAGCAAATGGAATGACAAGGGCCTCATACATTGTTGGTCGGAACAAATATTAACATTTAGGAAAGGGTTTAGTGAAACCAAGTAGGATGCACAAGAGATAGATATGTGTGTCATCGCACCAGGTTCACTAGCCCCTCCCCCAAGTGTATAGGTGACCAAACATTCTAATCATTGGCATTTTGAGATACCAAAGCAAATGGAATGACAAGGGCCTCATACATTGTTGGTCCAAACAAATATTAACATTTAGGGAAGGCGTCAGTGAGACCAAGTAGG
Source organism: Lolium rigidum (assembly GCF_022539505.1). Classification (NCBI taxonomy): domain Eukaryota; kingdom Viridiplantae; phylum Streptophyta; class Magnoliopsida; order Poales; family Poaceae; genus Lolium; species Lolium rigidum. Next base: position 248,271,301 of record NC_061514.1, on the reverse strand, counting down.
ATGCACAAGATATTGATATTTGTGTCATCGCACCAGGCTCACTGGCGCCTCCCCCAAGTGTAGTGACCACAAAATTTAATCATCGGCACTAAAATGGAAGAAAGGCCAATGCAATTAAGAAGTGCCAACTAAAATAAGAGATAAGTAGCTAGTATGAACTAAATGGAATGCCTCATATTTTGTTGGTCGGAACAAATATTAACATTCCGTGATGGCGTAAGAGAGGCCAGGTAGGATGCACAAGAGATTGATATTTGTGCCATCACACCAGGCTCTCTTACGTCACCACGGAGTGTACAGTTGACCAAACATTCTAATCATCGGCATTTTGGGATACCAAAGCAAATGGAATGACGAGGGCCTCATACATTGTTGGTCGAAACAAATATGAACATTCCGGGATGGCGTCAGTGAGGCCAGGTAGGATGCACAAGAGATTGATATTTGTGCCATCACACCGAGCTCACCGGCGTCACCCCGGAGTGTACAGTTGACCGAACATTCTAATCATCGGCACTAAAATGGAAGAAAGAGCCAAGTGGTATCAACTAAATAGCATATGCCTCATACATTGTTGGTCGAAACAAATATTAATATTCCGCGAACGAGTCAGCGAGACCAGGTAGGATGCACAAGAGATTGATATTTGTGCCATCACACCAGACTCGCTGATGCCTTCCGGAGTGTACATGTGACCAACTATTCTAATCATCGGCATATGCAAACAAATTTAACGACCAAATCAAGTGCGGAAAATGACAGAACCATATATATAAGTTCACAAACATAGCCGAACTAGTAATTAATAGCAACGATTACATATAAATTCAACGAACGTCGAAACTAATTAAACAGACATGCAAGTAAAGTGCTGGATAAAGTTTATTCCAACACAAGCTCGTCTTTAGTTCACAAATACATAACTAGGCTCGCACATCAAGACTTTCTACTCGGCTAAAGGGATGACGGAGCATGGATAAAACCGCCGCCTTTCTTCAAGCACATCCATGACCGGTAGTCGTCACCCTGCATTTGGAGCATTTGGAGCATTTGGAGCACCTTGTTGGTGGTGCGCCATAGCTAGTAGTGGCGCACCGCTGCAGCGCGCCATTCCTAGCAGTGGTGCACCACTATGTAGTGCGCCATAGGTAAGCAAAGTAGCAGTGGCGCACCTCATGGACGTGCGCCACTATTTGGTTGGGGTAGGAGCTGGCCTCCTGCCAGCATTTAGTGATGGCGCACGACAAACAAGGTGCGACACTACTACATTTGTAGCAGTGGCCCACTGTTTTGTGGTGCGCCACTGCTAAGTCGTAGTGGCGCACGGCCTCCATGGTGCGCCACTGATGGCAACCTTACGGCTAGGCCTTTTCCTAGTAGTGGCAGGTGAGCTTGTGCCGGAGCAATCCTCCCCTCTGCAGTCCACCGATGAAGGCGTGCATAGCTATGCGATTATCCACATTCTCACACTCGTTCCTGGTTGCCAACCATCACGTGAGGAAGTTCCGTGAAGTTTCTCCTTTCTTCTGGATACATGCTTGCAGGTCGCTTGTCGTGGCAGGCCTTTTGTAGGTGTCGTTGAAGTGCTTCGCAAAGGCAATCTTGAAGTCGAACCAACAAAAGATGGTGTTTTTCGGGAGGTTGCCGAGCCATGTACGAGCTGGACTAATAAGGTACAGTTGAAGCATGCGGCAGGCGATTCTCTGGTTCCCTCCGGCGAAGCTTACTGCATTGAAGTAATCCTCGATCCAGGTGTCGGGTCTCTCACTGCCATCATAGTTCTTCAGATTTCCGAGTAGCTTAAGGTTCAAGCCCTTTGGATAAGGCTCCTCTCGGATCATCCTGCCGAAGCATTTCGGGCCTATGTATTCAGATCTATATTCGTTGAGACATTCCCTTGCGTCGCGTGAGCCATTGTGGGGAGACTTTGAGCGGGAGCGGGATCTCCGGCCTCCGCCTCCACCTCCACCTCCTCCACTGGGTGGTGGGGAGGGAGATCTGCGAGGGGGTCTGTCGGACCTCTTGCTTCCGCCTTCAGACTCTCCGCGCCCTTCCCTGTGTTGACTCCGGCTTCGGTGGCTACCTTCGCCGTGAGGGCAGTCGCCGCCGTCGTTCCGGCTCTTGCGGGGCTCTGGCTCTCGCTCTTCGTTCCGACTCCGACGAGGCTCCGGCGTGCGCTCCGTTTTCATGTTCCTCTGAAGTGCCACGTTGTCGCGGATGTTGATTCCACCAGGCCCATGGGGCCTAGTGTTTCCGACAGGACTACGACGACGAGGTGGGGGAGGATGCGGGTACCCATGGGGCGGAGGTGATGAGTTCCGGTAGTTGTCTCTGCCAGTATGCATCGGATCCTTTCCCTTCTCTGGGGCCGTCCGAGGTGTTTTCGAGGGTACTGGGATTGGATTTGGATGTTCTCTGGTTCTCCTTCTGCGCTCCGTGGATCCGGTGCGCGATTCATCATCACGGTGAGGCCTTCCGGAGGCATCCTTCTGCGCTGTGGACACACAGTGTTCCGGGTTGGATTCCAACCGGCGCGAAGTGTCTGCCTTGCTCTGTTGCTTCATTGCTGAAGCTACCAGTGTGCGGAGGTGTGCGATGTCGACTTCTTCGTCTTTTTTTGCCAAGATTTACGCGGCCTTCTTCATGTTGTCCTTGGGAGTGGCAAGTGGCTGCTGGTTTGAGGGGGTTGCGAAGTTGATCTTTCGGGGGTCAATGGCCTCCCGTCGGATTCTATCTGCCTCTTTATCAGCGCCCTCCATCATGGTTTCCCATTGTGCTCGGAGTTTCTTAGCCTCTGCCAAACATTTAGCGGCTTCGCGTTCTCTCTTGAGGAAAATTTCCATTACTTCGCCTGCTTCTTGCCTTTCCTCCAGCATTGCTGCCGCAGTGTTGGAAATTACTTTAGCGGTGCTCAGCATCTCCTTTCTCATCGCTTCTAGAGCTTCAGGATCTGCGGCGTCGTCCGGAGTTATTGGCTTGTTGAGGATTTCCGAGTGTGCAATAGCACCCCGGCCTGCCTGTTCGACGAGCTCTTCCGCGGATAGGTATTCCTGGTTCCCGGAATCGTGTCCTTCTCTGGAATCCGGCAAGGCGCGGTGGCGAGGACGCGCGGGCAGAGTCTCTGAAGTGGACGGTCCCAGGAGCCCTACATCGGTTGGAGTTTCTTCCTCGTCAGTGTCCTACTCCAGCCCAACTATGGTAGCCAGGACCTGTTTAGGCGGAGCGGATTCCGCTTTGACTGCCTCCTCATCTTCCAACTCCTTCAGAGCTTTGTTGTATTCCTCCATGTTCATGGTTGAAACATCGTCTGAGGTTGGGCTTAGATTGCCCAGGATCGATTCCTCTTTGTCTCCGGCATCCTATTGCTGATCCGGGGCTTCGCTGTCTCCGGCAACCTCTTGCTGATTCGGGGCGTCGCTGTCTCCGGTAGCTTCAACCTGCATGGGTCCATCTCCCTTCCTGAGGAGGGGCGGTCCCTGTGGTATGTGCGAGGAAGTGCACGAAGTGGCACCTTTGCTTCTCTAACACCTGGGAGACTCAAGCGGATCTGCATTAGTCTTCCACCGTAGTTTCCTGCTCAGGGGCAGATTGGGTGGGCTTTGAAATTTCCAGATCTAAGGCGGAATCTTCCTTAGGAAGCTCCTGCATCTCAGATCGGATCTTCGCGACTGCGTCCTGCTCAGCGGCGGTCGCGTCAGCGTTACTTACCAGGGCGTTTCCGTCGGAATCGACGGTCTCACCGATGAAGATGTGAATGCCGCCAATTGGGATGATGCAGAGCTTGACAGGGTTGGTCCTAGCCGGAATCCAACACTCGTCCTGGGGGACGATCGGAAAACTTCCGGCGTAAAGAACACGCCCCACATCGATGGATTCGTTGTAGCTTCCCATGGCGGAACCCTCCCGGTTCCGGCCTCTAGACGTAGCAGGCCCCACAGTGGGCGCCAACTGTCGTTGCCTATTCGACGGTACCTCGGAGGAGGGATCCTCACGAGGGGGAGAAGAAGTAGGGGCCATAGGGCGGAGTGTCCTCGGGATGGTGGTACGCGATTTACCCAGCTTCGGAACACCTGCTCGATGACATGGCCTACTGCTGCTTGTCTGGAATTATCTGGGCGCTTTCGCATTGTTACAATGAGTTGTGGTTGTGCCTCTAGGGCTCCCAGGATCCGGCTTATAAAGGCGCACAGATCTAGGGTTTACACGGAGAGTCCTAACCGGAATACAAGTTGCCTAACTACAGAATATTACATTGCCGTGCACGTCAAGGATCCGCCTTCCATCAGTGTCGTACTGGATCCGGATACTTCATGGGCCTTCACGGATCCGGCCTCCTTCGTAGGTCGGTTGAGATCCGGCTCCTTGATACAGGGCTGGGCTTTATCCATCATGATCTACAGCAACTGGACCGCCTGATGGGCCGCATGCCACATCGCCACCTGTGGGCCACCCGGACTTGTCGGATCTAGGCCATGCCGTTGGTATACCCATAAAGTATACCCACAACAATCACCATTAAGATTTCTACATTGGTAAAAAGGTTGAGAAAATTGATTTTTCACTAAAGTGTGTTTCCGAGTATTCATGACAAATAAATTAAACGTCACTTTGACTAAACCAAACGTCAAAAGAAAGGAATTTCTCGCTTGAGGTGCCAGAAGTTGATAATTGATTTGTCACTTTCATGAAATAATGTTAAACTAGGTTTCATTATGGATTTGCAAAGAACATATGGATCTGAGGATTTAGGACACTAAAACAACCTGCTGCACAAGAAAAGCATAATCATAAGCTCATTAGTGTATGACGTTATGATGAGTGACAAATATGACTGAATTATTTGTACTCTAGTGCAAGTGGGAGACTGTTGGAGATAGTGCTCTAGAGACAAATAATAATGGATATATTACATGTCCAAATGTTCATAATTAGTTTCGTGCCATGCTATAATTGTATTATGAAGAAAACACTAATACATGTGTGGTATTGTAAATAACCAATTGTCCCTGGTTAGCACGCAAGTGCATGAGTGGTTCATTGAGGTCGGTAGTTGGTCGAGGTTTTCCCAATCATGGACACACACGTCATTGACCATGAGATCATATCATTAGATGAATGATATTGTGGACATACCCGCAACATAAGTATTGTAACACAATCATGCCGTATGGAGTTCAATATTTCGACATTTATCAAGTGCATAGTAACTTAATCGTTAGACCATGAGGTCGTATTAATCACCATCTCCCGAGGTTGCTTTAGCTATGAACCGATATACCGTGATAGGGTGGTCATAAAGGCTCGGCTTGGTATACCAATGGAATGGTTGGGGCCTACCCTATCAAGAGCGGGATTGTTCCATCCACGTGACATTATAAGGACCCACTCGGTGAGATTATATCCATAAAAGCTGTGCAGCTAATGACGAGGTCATGGGGATATAATCACATATGAACCAGTGAATTAGCCTTGTCGGTAAAGAGATTGAACTAGGTATCAAGATACCGATGATCATGTATCGGACAAGTGCAAGTATCAAATGAACAAAGGAGTAAGACTATTAACATAGGTTCAAACGATGATCATATCTTCTTCGATTTCATAGTGACCGCAATGGTTCTCCAGACCCCCCTAGTGATCATATGGTCGGTGACTTAGTCGTCGGTCCATAGCTATGTTATTCCCAAACCATAGGGTAACACACTTAAGGGATCAACGAAACTACATATAGTTTTCGATTAATCAAAGTTGAGAGATATATCCGGAATATGATTCCCGTGAGTTCCGAAAGATGTTCAGAATAGTTCAGGAGGTGTCTCGAACTAATAGGCAATTAAGAATATGTTTAATATTTGATAGGATGAATCAATAAATTGAAATATATTTAATTACATAAAAATATGATTTTTATATCTATACCTAATAATAAAGAGAGAAGTGTTTCCGGCGGTTTGGTCCGTATTGTTTCCATCGTCCGTCATGCGTTTTTGGTTTCGTACGTCTCCTCCTTCAATCTTCCATCGCAGACACCGTGTCCTGCTCAAATACTCCCTCCGTGTGGGTATGGTACAAGGACTAGATCGTGTTGCCATCGCCTACTATAAATATACGAGTGGCAGGCCCCCACGCCGCAATACCGATCGCTGTATCCAAATCCCCTACAAGGTTCTAGCGCACCGCGGGCGCCGAACCCTGCCTTGGCGGCCGGCACGGCGTCGTCGAAGAACGCGGACATGGCAGACCTCAAGTCCCAGATGTTCTCTGCGCTCGCCAAGCTTTCCGGCCGATCCATGTAACGGGGTGTTGAGGAACCAAATCGCTTCTATTCTCAATCGAAGCTGCGACGGACCCCTACGACCACGGAGCCCAAACCGTGGCTTCAGAAACAATACGATCTGGGTGACGACGGGACGAATAAACCCGGTCAGCGAACACAGTGGATCCAGTAAGACGAGCTCCTTCCTCTGGTCACTTGTGATCCTCTGCCCGCAGCCGACTCTGCCTACGTCGTCGTCCAATCCAAGCCCGCGTAGGATCAGCACTAGGAGCCTAGGAGGCCCACCAGAAATCCTGCGAGCTGGTGGACGTGTTCCCTCTGTTAATCGTCCTCTCTACTGAATGTCTTGGAAGATCAGCATCTATATTATTTGTATTCAAACTGCTCGTGTCAAGTGAAGGAAGAATTGTATATTCAGATCTGGCTACGACTTTGCGTTTTCACATGCCCTAATAGTAGTGTAAAGTTGTGTCTCTACATACTTATGCTGAACTCAGTTGAGTCAAGAGGTAAACGCTACTGCAGATTACTTAGCTCAACGTTTTTGCTAATGCAAGTAGCATAATAACATAATAAATGAGAAGAGATATGAGTTATACCCAAGTTAGATTATTCGCTTTAATATTTTCCTTTGTCTATCATTGACTGGTCAAATGCTGGTATTGTAGCTAATAATTATATTGTAATAGGCGTTTTTACTATGTCTAAATCGCCACTTTTGTAGATTTGGAATCAAACTTTGCGGACGTTAAGCTCCAGCAGGGAAAAGTGATGGGAAAAACTACGTAACCCGTCATAGAAACGAGCTTGCCAAGATATCACCGACGAGAGAGAATTTGGGGCTGCCGGTCATGCAACGAGTGAGAACTTGGCCCCGACGGCGGGCAGGAGGAAGAAATCGACGGGTTCGTGCCTGTCGCTGGGAGCTCCGCTGAGTGCCTCTGGCAGTTGAGGATCGATGAGGATTGTTATTGGAGATTGACCATCTCTTTCCCGGGAGTTCTTTAATAGCCAAGGGACTAGAGCAGTCCTCGAGTGAGCTACCCAAAACTATGTGGCTTGGCAATTTTTTGTGTTTGCTATGTTTGCCTATTTTGCAGAAACTACGAATGCAGGGATGCCGAGTTACATTTCAAAAATATTCAATGAGTCAAATTTATTATTTGTATGTAACCTAAAATATAAATACTTTTACATTGAAATTCTAAACCATTGTAAAATACAGTGTGTCATTTAAAGACTAGACCATATTATTAATTTTGTAGTAAAAATCATATATGTTACTGAAATATACAGAGTGTCATTTAAAGACTACACCATATTAATACAAACTGAGTGTAATTTATCTATAGAATTATATAAGTGGACATATAAAGAGATATTTTTGGCTGCACATACTATGTTGGAGGAGAAGATGGAAGAAAAGCCAAAGTAAAGCTACGTTGCTCGGCTTATTAGATTGTCATGCAAAATTTAAGCCGTACTCATGTTTTCGGTACTAAATTTTGGAATCGTTGGAATTTTTTTATGTTTCTACTAACAGTAAATTCGTTTGAATATCTTAATAAAATTTAAGAATGAGGCTCACAATTATTAGCAGTCTACAGTATTACAAGTTAGTGCAGCGAGCCTCTTGCAATATAATATTAGTGTGAATACAGATTGTCTTTTTGAAGTGTTCCGTTATTTTTTTTCCCGGTGCAACGCACGGACACTTTTGCTAGTAAAGAAAAAGGGAAAATAAAAAGAGAAAAAGGTGGGGGGGTCGCCGTCCCGGCCAAGTGGGCCGGCCCACCCGGGCGGCCGACCGAGCCAGGGGCGGGGGAGGCTCTAGCGCACGCGCGGGCGTGGCAGATTGCGGGCCCTCCTCCCTCATGTTTGCCTCCTTTTTAGTCCCATCTTGCCCCCTTATGAAACCTAGCACCCCTTGCCCCATATATATAGTGGCCAATTGGGACCAATTAAACACACAATTAATTGGAGAAAATCTCTCTCTATTTTCCGACTCCGCACGGTTCCCCGAAGAACTGCGCAGGACAGATACAACTCCACCCGATACGCGGGAGCGCTGCCAGGATCTGAATCTAGAAGATCTACTTCTGCAACTTCGTTGGATCGGAGTCGGGAGCGTCGTTGAGCACCGTACGTGTGCGAAACTACGAGGTGCTGCACCTGCTGCACTTAACATCGGGGAGAGGACTTCTTCACGACCCTGAGGTCGGCATCGCCTGTTCGACTACATCGTCCACATTCTAACGGACGTTAATCGCTATCGGTCTACGAGGGTATGTTTTCAATATCTCATCTGTTAATGCATTACTACATGGATAGATCTTGAGCGCATTAGGGTTTGCCTATAGTTAGAATTTTTGTTTTCTGGATCGCGACCCAATGGCCGCCCCGACAAGAAGTCAAAACTACCTCCTCTAAAGCGCGTCGACCCAGCCGACAACCTCGCCGAACTAGCATCACAAGAATGCCACCCAAGCCACACAAGCAACATCCACTCCTCATAGCAAACTGACACTGGTTGAAAGGTGTTTGATTGTCTCCTCGTCATGACAAAAAGCGCAATTCATACATCCATGTCAGTTGTGTTTTGTAAGGTTATCTTTAGTAAGAATAACACCACGATGGAGATACCATACAAAAACCTTAATTTTCAACGGCATATTCATCTTCTAAATGGAATTAATATTAAGAACCGGTTGAATGGTTCGGTTAACGCTTTATACATGGAACCTACCAAAAAAATACCATTCTTGGTAAGTTCCAAGTGGAATTTATCGGACCCATGTATCAGCTGGACTGAAGTTAACTGTTGTAGCAGTTCATTCCAAGATGCCAATGTCGTGGTATCGTCACGGCATATGCCATAGGGTGGCTAAAGAAGGTGGTTCCTAGATGATCTCACGGCGGTATCCGGATGCGGGTATGGGCACGAGCGACACGGCGATGTACCCAGGTTCGAGGCCCTCCGGTGGAGGTAACACCTCTACTCCTGCTACGAGTGTATATGATGGTATCACACTACAAAAGTGCTCCTAGAGCTGTATCCGGCTGCTCCTGGGAGGCTAAGGTAGACGAAGGTCTCTCTCTCAGGGCAGCGCTAAGACTAGAATGAATAAGAAGTGATCGATCGTCCCCCGCACGAGGGGGGTAGTGCAGCTTATATAGACGCTGGCACTTTACATAAGAGTCCCTAAGACCTAGTGGCCGACTGGCCGGCTTCGGCTTCTGCTCCTTCCCGAGGCGTTGACGTCAGGAGCCGTTGAGGCCTCATGGCCTGTCCCATCCGCCTGCCGGAGTCAGCGGCATGGAGAGGAGGTGTCCCTGTCGCCATCATGACCTGTAGCCGTACGGCGCCATGATGCCCTGTCCGGCGGAGGCACTGTTGCTCTACAGTGCCCCGCCCTTTACGGAAAGTGAGATCATCGTGGACTTTAGGAGCCGGACTACCTTTCCAGTTCCTTCTCCTGCAAGCCTCAACAACCCGGACCATGTCAGGGAGAAACAAACCAAGCCGGATATAGCAAGTTGAAGCCGGCCCAGCCACAGCGCAGTCGGCTGCGGCCAGGCCAGCGTGGACTTTGAACCAGCCGGCTCCCAAGGCAGTCGGCCATGGCTCCAGCCGGCTGCTCCTCAGCCGGCCTTTGCCGCGGGCCGACAGGCCTTGAGCCGGTTGTTCTATGTCCTTTGCCCTACCCGGGGTCTTCCCCCCGACATTAGCCCCTGAAGCTGGCAAGGTCCTGCGTAAAGAAGGACCTGGGAAGGTTTCCCTGACCCTTAGTCTCTGATCTCGCGGATTGTTCTCTGAGAAGCACCCAAGGGGTCGGCTGAGAATTTTCGTTCATCCGGCTGCGCCCTCCTCCGGCTTGCTCCGTCCGGCTGCTCTCAAGCCGGACGCCGCTTCGTTATGCGGGTTTTAATATTCCAAGCGCTGGAGGCTGTTCCGCCTTACTTGAAAAGTTTTTAGGCCGGGTTGGAGGAAAACGTCCGGCTGCGGCATGGGCGCGCCGGAGTTTCCGCCGCCTCGGGCCCTGCGCCCGACTTGATGGCTTCTGACTTTACTGCAGCGGCTGTTTTGTCTGGTCATGTCGCTGTCCCTTCCGGATCCTTTGTGGTCGTGGGTGACGTGGTGTGGCCGTTTCCAGTAACCGCAGCGGTAGTGGGGGCAGTTACGGCGCAGTTAATCCTCGGTCGTGGCCCACGATCGCCACGTGGCCGTGCCTCGTGCGCGGTCAGGCGGCTATAAATGCCCCGGGGCGAGACCGAGGCGGCTACTTCGCCCACTTCGCCCCCGCGCCCGGGCTTTCTCTCTCCCGCTCGAGCAAGTTCTTCACTTCTCCGCAACTTCTCCGGCGACTTCCTGGCGAATCCCTGCGATCAAGCGCGGCCACGCTCCTCCGCTGATCCGCAGCCGTCCGCTCGTCGAACCAGCCCCACGGGTCCTCGCGTGTCGACGGTACGCTCTCCGCCACCGCCGTCTCGCAGTTCTTCCTCGCCCTTTGCACTTTCGTGGTCTTCTTCTTATTCCTCCTCTACGGCGATGGCCCCTCCGAGCGGATCTTGGGAGGGCTCGTACATGAAGGAGGACGACATTGAGCGCCTCGTGCGCCTTCGCCGGATCCCGCCGGAGGTGATCACGCGGGCGCCTGGTGATGAGGTGGAGCCGACCCCGGAACCCGGCGAGCGTGTGGTCTTCGGGGCGCACTTCGACCGCGGGCTGGGCCTGCCGGCTTCACCCTTCTTCCGCCGCTTCCTCGACTTTTTCGGCCTGCAGCCGCATCATCTTCCGGCCAACGCCTGTGTCTTGCTGAGCTGCTACGTGGCCTTCATGGAGGGCTACGCCGGCTTGTGGCCGGACATCGATTTCTGGAGTCGGCTCTTCTTCTTGAAGGCGCAGACCTCAGACGGCCAACTGCGGGCATGTGGCGTCGCCTCCATCTACTCCCGCACGGGCACGCCCTTCCCGAAGATCCCGACGGTGGACTCGGTGAAGAAGTGGCAGATGTCCTTCTTCTACGTGCGGAGCGAGAACCCGGTGTTCGACCGGCTCAACCTTCCGGAGTACAACCCGGCGCCGCCAGTTGGCCGGATCAACTGGGGCCACAACGCCAGGTCGGCGGACCCGGACGCTGAGGTAAACCTTCTTTGGGACTTCCTGCAGGGTTGTGTCACGGAGGGCCGGCTGTGCGCCGAGGATCTCCTCTGTACCTACGCCGCCCGCCGGGTGCTGCCTCTGCAGGCACGCGCTCATAAGATTGGGTTCGATCCGGCCGGTTCGATCCGACCCGGACATCCACGGTGGAGATCTCCAAGGCTCAGGTCGCTCGGCGGGTGAACTTCATCTTGTCGGCGAAAATGCCTGAGGACGGGAACTGGAACTGGGGGATGGAGCCCTACGACCGGGCGGCGCCGCCGGAGTTGGTGAGTCTTATGTATTGGCCGGATTCCGGCTTGCAGCTAAGTGGCCTGCTTTTTCCTTACATTCTTTCTTTTTTATTTGTCTGCAGCTCTTCGACCGCCAGGGGGTTGAAGACGGCGACCTGGCGCAGAAACTCTGGACGGCTGACCACGTCGATCCGGTTGACCAAGCCGGCGACGACGACCTGCCGTAGGCGGCTAACCAAGGCGGCCAAGGAGAGCACAACCCGCCGCCTTCTCCAGAGCAGCAGGAGGAGGACGAGCCGGCGTCGTCCGCCGCCTCGCCGATTCGAGCGGTGCCTCTGGCCGCGAGGCTGCCTTCCACCTCGGCGACTTCCTCGTCTGCGCCCAAGGGGAAGAAGCGGGTCAGCGAGCGGTCCACGGGCGCGCTGGAGGCGAAGGTCAAGAAGCAGCGCCGGATGGGACCCAAGAAGGTTCCGGAGACGGTCGGGTGAGTTTCTCTTACTCGCTGTTTGATTCCTTTTCTTTCCTTCTCTTTTTGCTTATCTTCTCTTGTTTGGCCGACTAGGGCTGCTATAAAATTCTCCAAGGGCGGCGGCTCTCGGCCGGCTCCCCGCGTCGTGCCGCCTGTTCAGCGGTAGAGGAGGGAGCCGACGCCGCAGCCCTCATCGCGTGCGCGGTCGTCACCCATCATCGTGCCGCCTGTGGTTACGCCTCCTTCCGCGCGGGCGTCTTCTTCAGCTGCACCTTCTCATACGGCGCCCGGCTCCAGCGGTCAGGGTGAGCCGGCTCGCCGCTCTGGCCAGCCGACTCTTGACGATCTTTTTCCGCGCCGCGCTCGACTTCTGGAGCCTGTGGCCGGAGCCAGCAGGGGTGGACCCGACGGGGCCGGTGATGGCGGGGTCGTGCCGCCTGCAGCCGGAGCCGGCGGAGTCGCGCCCATCGTCGTCGTGCTGGACGCGAGCTCGGATGAAGCGCTGCAGGCGCCGGCGTCTGCGGTCCCGACCGGGCCGACTGCTTCAACCGCGCCGCCTCCATCTTCGAAGCCGACGAGGGGGAGCCGGCCAGGGAGGAGCGGAGGAGCCGGCCAGGGATGAGCCGGCGCGCTTGAGCGACGCCGATGCTCAGGCGTTGGTGAGGACGGAGGGCCCGTCGGAGCCGCATCTAGGTCTTCATGTGGCCAAGGGCGCCCGGCTGCTGAACGTGGTGTCCGCCTCTGACTCCAGCCTCGGCTCAGCCGGCACTATGGAGAAGGCTTGGCACCAGGCGAATGCCTGCGAGGTGTCCAGCAGGGATGGACGTCCAGGCGTGGCGCCCATGACCATGTTCTTCTCCGGCTTCCGCGCTCACCTCAAGACCAAAGCCGCCAAGACCGACGCCCACCTGGCGCGGCTGGAGGAGGCCGACAAGGTAGGTGTTTTATCTTTCTGTTATTTTTCGCAATTTTTTTGTTATCCTGGTAGCCCTCCGAGGCATGGGCTGGCTGCTTGGAGCCGGTCCGGGTTTCGCCTAGACGTCTAACTTCGTGTTTTTCTCAGATGGTCTCGGAGAGACGGACCGTCTTGTATAACCAGCTCGTGGCCAGCTATCACAAGGCCAAGATCGAGCGAGCCGACTTGGCTCGCGAGCTGGAGGCCACCAAGGGTAGGACTTTTTTCCTTTTTCCTTTTGACTTTGCTTTTTCTTTCTCTGGTTTCATCCGGCTGACGGCTTCTTTTGCTGACTTGCACCTGTTGCCGCCCGGGTCCCGCAGCTGGAGGCGGATCTTCGGGCCGCCCGCGCCCAATGCACCGAAAGCGAGCAGGCGGTCTGGACCGCTGCAGCCAAGGCGAAGGAGACCGAGGGGGAGCTGTCGTGGCTGCGCCGGCTCGAGGCTAACCACCTCACTGAACTCTCCTCCCTCAAACGGGTCGAGGAGGAGAAGGTGGAGGACCTCCGCAAGCGGATGGAGGAGGTGGACCGGCAGCGGCTGCAACTCCGGGACGAGGTGACTACCAAGTCCAACGAGCTATCGGCCACCGCCAAGCGGTGGGTGGAGGAGATCAGCGCGCTCGACCGCGGCTTGGCGAGTGAGTCTTACTTTTTCTTTCCTTTCCCTTTGCCGGCTTTCGGTTGTCGGCTGCCGACTTAGGTTGGTAGGCGGCAGCTGAAACCATTATTTTTCGATATTTCCATCTTCAGGCTGGGGGTAGTCGGTTCTTGCCGGCTGCCGCCAGTCTTCTTTTTAGACTTCGACAATCTCCATCTTCAGGCTGGGGGCAGTCGGTTCTTGCCGGCTGCCGCCAGTCTTCTTTTTAGACTTCGACTTTCGTCTTTTCCCTGGCTTTGAGAGGTTTTTAACATGCTTTTTATTTGCAGCGGCCTTCCCTGAGGCGCAGGCGGCGGCACTAGCGGCAGTCGGTGAGGCGCGAGATGCCCGGAGGCGGGCCACCGGCGAGGGAAGCTCCGACTGCTTCTCCATGGAAGACTATCTGGCTTCCATAGCCGCCCGCGTCGCGCCGATTACGATGCTCGGCTGGGAGCTTCGGGAGGCGGCGGAAGAGCTGATCCGGCTGTTGTGGCCAACGGAGACGCTGCCGAAGGACCTCGCCAACCTCATCGCCTGGCTCGACAAGGCGCCCGACCGCTTCCTCGACTGGAAGGAGTCCGCCGCGCATGCCGGAGCCGACATGGCTCTCTCCTTTGTGCTTTCTTGGTATGACGAGGTCAGCCTCGATCAGCTGGAGTATCGGCGAGCCGACGTGGAGGACAAGCTCCCGGCGGAAACCAAGACCGCCCGGCTTTCCCGTGCCTGCACCATTGCCGACTTCGTCGACAAGGGCATCTTCATCGAGGATCTGAACCCACCGTCTGATGACGAGGAGGAGGAGGAAGATGATGAGGTGGAGGGCACGCCTGAGGCGAACCCGGTGGCCGGCTCTGCAGACGCTCCTCCGGCTGGTCCTGATCCAGCAAGTGCTTAGATGTATCTGCGTGTAAACTTGCTTTTGCCAAACAATTTGTTAAATCCCCGGAATGCCGGGTGCATATGTAAGAATATTACTATCCTTTTATTAAGGCACACTTTAATGTGTTTTCAATCATTTGTGTGTCGGCTTGCTTTCTTCCGGCTTGTTCGCTTTTTCCCATCCGCCCCACTCTTTGGCTTTGCCCTTGCCGATCGTACGTCCGACTTGCGGTCCGTCGCCGGATCAAGAGCGTGCCGCTGGGTGAGGCCGATAGTATTTCAGTCGAACGAGCCGAGTTCGGCAATCCGGCACTTTTATGAAGAGTTGTGTAAGAGTCAATTCGCCTTTACTCTTTCCCTTAGCCGTCTTTCGCGTGCCGGCTCCCTAAGCGTACTCCCGCCAGCCGGACAGCCGGGTTGCGGTCTGTAGCTGGATCGGAAGCCGGCTGTCGGGAAACCGGATCACGGTACTGAGCCGGCCGCGTGAGAAGGTGTTAACCAATCGGCGAAAACAAGGTAGAGTACGCGAAAAACTTGTCGAAATCGGCGCTCTTTGCGCTTGCTTTTTCATAGCTTACAAAAGGAGTACAAGGGATACATACATTCCTGCTCTCAAGGATAAAATGGGCGAAGCAAGTTGACATTCTAGGGACGTTTAGTCTCCTCGTCAGTTTTGTTCGACTTGTTTTTCTTAGCCTCTTGGGTATCTATGAGATAGTAGGAATCATTGCCTACCGCCTTGCTCACGATGAAGGGACCTTCCCATGGGGATGATAGTTTATGCTGTCTGGCTGTCCGCTGGATCAGTCGGAGCACTAGGTCTAATTCTCGGAATGCTAAGGGCTGGACGTTCTGGCTGTGATGGCGTCGGAGGCTTTGCTGGTAAATGGTAGATCTGGACTCGGCCAGCAGTCGTGCCTCTTCGACCAGATCGACTCCATCTTCACGAGCTTCTTTGGCTTCAGCTTCTGTGTAATACTTGATCCTTGGCGCGTCGTGCTCGATATCAGTCGGCAGGACGGCTTCGGCCCCGTATACGAGGAAGAATGGTGTGTAGCCGACTGAGCGGTTTGGGGTTGTGCGCAGGCTCCACAGTACGCTGGGCAGCTCTTCAATCCAGCAGCCGGGGCCGGATGTCAGCTAGGATCAAGCCGTTGGCCTTCTCCACTTGTCCATTGGACTCCGGGTGCGCCACGGATGCTAGGTCCATTTGGATCCCCATTTCTCCGCAGTAACGCTTGAAGATTCCTTCGGCGAAGTTGATGCCGTTGTCGGTGATGATGCTGTGGGGGTAGCCATATCTCACGATTATTTCCTTGAGGAATGTGACGGCTGTGGAGCCGTCTAGCTTCTTGATCGGCTTGGCTTCAATCCACTTGGTGAATTTGTCAATCATCACCAAGAGGTGTGTCATGCCGCCTCGCGTAGTTCTGAATGGGCCTACCATATCTGTAACACCCCAAATTTCAAAACAAAGAGAAAATGGATTTCCTTTTTCCAAAAATGAGAACCAACAAAAACTTTTCTTACATAGAGTGCTATGCATAGTGCTCATACCTAATACTTGTGTTTTGCCATGATGAGTGTATAATGCTTAGGTGATAAACCCTAAAACCCCAAAGTGATCAAGTGAAGATCACAAACCAAATAAAATAAAAGAGAAAGAAATCAAATAAGAAAAGCCCTAAACCCTAACCTTCTCAAAATTCTTTTGGATCTATTTTGAGAAACCAAAATAAAAGAAGAAGACATATGTGGGCATGTAGCCCTAATGTGTAAATTTTGGACTCTACCTTTCTTACTTTGATAAATGGTGGTGAACCATTGCAAAACTTACTAAACCCTAAACCTCATCCCTCTTGTCATCAATCTTTGAAAAACAAAATAAGAAGAAATGATCTTAATTAAGAAAAAGGCATATGCAAGCCTATGGCTACTTTTTGCAAATGCTCCAACCTTGAGTGTTGACCTTGGTAGATGGTTTGAAATACATCAACACACTCAACCAAGTACTTACCAACCAATTCAAGTGAGAAGCAAAATAAAATCAATTATATGCATAGAGGCATATGTGGCACTTAGCCAAAATATCAAATCTTGACCTAGGCCCTTCCATTGCCTCAAAATGGTTTGAACCTTTTACCCAACTCAATCTAACACCAAATAAACCTCACTCTTGTCAAAGTGAAGCAAAGAAAAATAAAAGAATAAAAGTTAGAAAATCACAAAACCCTTACATATGGTTTATGCCATTTTTCTAAATCTTTGACCTAGACCATTTTGGTCTTCACCATTAGTTGTATTATGTTACTAAACACTTATTACAACTCTTGGAATCAAAGAAACACAAATCAAATCAAATCAAATTCAAACTCAAATTGTGATCACATATGATAATGGTCAAATCTGCCATTTATATTCTGGTCACTACTTTGAGCCTCTCTATTTCAATTTTTTCAAACCAAACTTTGCCAACTCTTTGCACCTCATCCAAGAGCACATCAATGTGAACAACTTCTGTAAAGACCACCTGGTCAAATTCATCTTTGAGCAAATTCTATGCTCATCCAAAGTTGAGACTTTTTGTTATGTGGAACAATCTCACACTTATCAAATTTTGCAATTCTTTGAATTGGACAATTCCACCACCACCTCTCATTCTCTCTGGTCATTTAAAACTCACTCAAACACACCACTTCCAAAAAATTTCCACCCTTTTGAACCCATTAAAATTTGAGCAAATATTGCAAATTACAAATAGGGAACAATTCAACACTATTCTAAATAGTGCTCTACCCCAACCCTACTGCCCCACTTGAGCTCTACTGGTTCCCTGGTCCCCTCTCCTCCAACACCAACCCTAGAAACCCTAGGAGGGAGGGCACACATGGCATAGCCATGGCCATGCCGGCCATGGGCATGTGCATGCCCCTCCACTCTCTCCCTTCTTCACCAGCCATGGCCACCCTGCCAAACATCGACACCTCACTCCCCTACACCATCCTACACAAGCCATGGTCGAGGAGAAGGCCGACACTCGCCGGGCAACGCGCGCCCAGAACGGCCAGGGCATGCCGATGGCGTCGCGAGTGCACGCCGCAGGCGCCCACGGTGCACGCGTCGCCTCGCCGCTCGAAGCCACCCCTGAACCCCCTCTCTGCGTCGTGAGACTCACCACCGCAACACGATCCCGCCGGACACGTTCCCCTGCTCGCGTGAGCCTTGTCGCCGGCGACCGCATCGCCGGATTTCCGTGATCTTGCCGCCAGAACCTCGCCCTCTCGCGCGCATACCAGGCCGTCGCCCACCTCGCCCTCTAGCTCTCTAGCATCGCCAGGATGCCAGCAACCAGACGCGCCCATGCCTTGCCCCTTCGCAGCCCTGGAACGGCGACGATGACGGCGACCCTAGCCGAGCTCCACGGCCACCTCCCTCCACTATATAAAGGGCACTCCCCTTCACAAATTGAGCACACCATCTGCTTCCTCTCCTCACACCGCCTCTCCTCGCCACCTTACCTCGCTCAATTAGCCACCGGAGGCCGCCAATCGCAAGGTCACTTCCGCGCACCGTCGCCAGCAATCGCCGGAGAAGGAGGCCGCCCCAGACGACGCCACTGCTTCCCGGAGCTTCCTCATCTACTCCGATGTCGCGGCGCACAACTCCGACGATCGCCGGAGCTCCGACGACCGCTCCGACCCCCTACCTCCGCCTCCCGTAAGCTTCCCGCTCGCCGGAGACGAAGCCCTTCCTCGACCGTGTGATGCACTTCTAATCGCACGGCCAGCATCGCCCGTACCGTTTCGCTAGCCAAACCCCAATGACAGGTGGCCCCCGCCTTGTCAGCTGGCCCGTAGAGATACTGGGCCGGCCCATTTCCCTCTCGCTCTGCACAGCCCTTTTATTTCCCGCCAGCCCACGTTTCAAATTTAAATTTTAAAATAGAGAAAGTATTGCAATCTGGTGTCAACTTTAAATTTTAATAGGGAAAAATCTACTTGGCCAAATTTTAAAAAATTTATATTTTTGGAAAGCTTAGAATTTTATCTACCCCATGCCACTGGATTGAACCCTAGATCTGTTATAGAATTAAAGTAGGAAAATAAACAATACAGGGACTTTTCTGATTTAGAATAATTATTAAAAATCAACCAAAAATGATTTTAAGTTAATTCCAACTCCTATAAATCACATTACACTTGTACTAATTGTTTCTGCAAAAATATTCCATGCTTGCTTTGAGTGATCATGGCCCAAATTAAATAGAGGATTATATGACTAGTTTAGCTATGTGATATTGTCCAAAACTATTATGCAAATCATATGAAGTGTTTCACTTCATTTAAATCTTGTCCCAAGTACTTTCATATGAAGTTTGAACCCCTGGTCAAATACTCTCACATGAAATACTTGGTGATTTCAAATCATAACAAGCATTGTTAAATTGTATGAGGTATTCTACCTCATTTAAATCATTTTCTCCAATGATGATGATGAATGGTTGACTTAGGTCAACATGATTTCATGTATGATTGTTTGAGGAAGTTAAATCTTAAGAATTGATGAGGACATCCCTACCTCACTACTACCTCCGTCATTAGCAAATGAAGATGAACCTGCTGTGAAGCTCAAGTCCGATGAAGTTCGGATTGGACCAATCACAAGAGCTCGTGCGAAGCTACTTAAACAACAGGTGAACTTGTTCCTAAACGATACTTTGATTGATGAGAACTTTATACTGCCTAAGTCCTATTACTTATGTATCATCGGGTATCAAGAGGAGACAAGCATCGCACGAGGAGAGGAGCAGCTGGACATGAAGACGGACGTCAAGAGGGCCGTGAAGCTGGACATGGAGCTGGACATGAAGATATCTCATGGACGCGCGAGGGAGGAGCGGGAGGCATGCGCGAGAGGAGAAGAAGAAGTCCAGGCCGGTCCGGAACCCGGTCCGACCGGCCCCGGACCGGCCAGCCCGGTCCTCGGTCCGGTCGACCGGTCGACAACCGGCCGCCAACCGGAGGAGATTTATCGTACGGGGCGAAACCGGAAACTTCGCAGCTTCCCGGTTTCCGACCGGTTGACCGGACCACGGACCGGCCCGCCCGGTCCACAGCCCGGTCGACCGGATCCCGGACCGGACCGGTCCGAGTCCTGTCTCGACCAGATCTATTCGGGTCGGTTTTACTTGTATTTTTCGACCAGAACTCGTCCCGGACGCCTATATAAGTGCCTTGGACGACCCCTAGCGGTTTTAGACCACGTTTAAGATAAACCCTAGTTCTTAGTTGTTTGCTCTGCAAAACTATTGAATTCCCTACACCATATTGCTTGGATATTGTGTAGATCCTGTTTAAGTCTTGTGTGATCTCGCTGTTCCATTGGGAATTAGACGGTTGCAACTTACCGCTTCGTGGTCGGCGGCTACGTGCGCAAGTGTGTGGAGTTGCGAATATCTTGCAGGGTTGAGAGCTGTTGCATCGGGCGACAGGGACCAATCGAGAGATCTCGTTGCGTCATACAAGTTATCATCCACTACATCGTCGTGTTTCTCCGCTGCCATCACCCCGTGATCATCATCACCACCGTTGCTTACTGAGAAGATCGGGCCACCCCTTTATCATCTTGGTATCAGATTTCCAGTTTTCCTCGGTAAGCTATCCACAATCCACCCCATAGTTGAGTTGTGAGTGTTGTCCTATCCAGAAAAAGCCATAAAAAGTTAGGGTTAGGGTTTGCCATAGCCTTAGATTGCACTAATTTCGAGTTTTAGTTGCTTTTCGTAGTTGTTTTTGCGTACCTTTATCTTTCTTCTAGTAGAATTGTTAGGGTTTGTGTTTTCTTTTCATCTAGTTTGTCATCTAGAGTCAGTTTTTGTTTACTCCGAGTCCACATAGCATACAGTGTGTTTGTCCAAACCATAGCTACAGCCTTTCGATATGCGTGACTAGGAACTTCCCCAGAAGAGACTAGTTTTACCGCTCGACAGGCTGCTCATTAGGGTTTTGGTGCTTTGCATATCTTGTTGGCCGTGTTATCAAGGAGTTGAGTCTTAAAAAAAAAAAAAAAGAGAAAATTTGAAAAGAAGCAAAAAGAGCTACATAGCTGCGTGTGTTATACAAAAAGAAAAATACAAAAAGAAAAGTGTCGTGCTAGTTGAATCAAGTGAAAGGCCTAAGTTTTCTTTACTGCACCTCGTAGTTGAGCAATCTTGTGCCTGTCTCGTTGAGCTTTGCTAGCGTCTCTCTTGTGCATTGCAACCTTTCCCACATATAGTTGCATTGCCCCATTATATCGCCTTGTGTGAGTATCATTGGTTGTCTACGGTCAGCGCTAGAGCTTGTTATTGGTGCAAATAGGTAGCCTACCTACAGCCCCACATATATCCTGCTTTGTCGTGTGATTGTTCTTATACCCTTGATATTCGCTTCGCTACATCCGTGCACTAGTTGTTACTACAAGTGGTAAGCAACACTAATTTACTTTGGAACGGTAAGATTTCCTTTTCTTATCGGTTTTGAGTGAGTTGTGAGAGTACCACCATATACTTTTGATTTAGTGCACTAACCTACTAATCATGTCTCGCTAGTGATACTAAGATTGTTAATCAGGAAAACAAGAATTCGGCGAGATATCATCACATGGAGGGAGTATGAAGCTCTTCGTAACGAGATGCGACGTGAATTCCGCACTAAGGATGATGAGCTTAAGGGTACAGTTGACGAGATCAAACGGACGTTGGATGCTACTAATGTCACCGTCACTCGGTTTGGCTGATCAAATGATCGATATACAGCCGCAATCTTGCCGATATGCGCCTCGCTATTGAGAATTTGACTGCACAACAACAACAAGACGATGATGAAGACCCCGAGCTTGAAGATGACGTACACAATGCTCGTGGTGCGCCTCGTGGTCATCGTCCGCGTGGTTGGGCTCCACTTGGCCGTAATGGTCGTGGGCAAGATGAAGAAGATGGATTGGGTAAGCCCAAGTTTTCCATACCCAAGTTTGAAGGAGGAGCTGATGTTGAAGAATATCTCACTTGGGAGCTCAAGATTGAGAAGTTATGGAGTTTACATCCCAACTACTCTGAAGATAAGAAGATCAAGCTTGCTTCTTCTGAATTTGATGGTTATGCATTACGTTGGTGGGATTCTTTGATTCGTAACCGCGACGAAGATGGTGCACAACCTATCCGTACATGGCGTGCGATGAAGGAGGTTATGACTTCTCGTTTTGTGCCTACAAATTACATGCGGAATATATTTGATAAGCTAACACTATTGAGGCAAGGTGTGAAGACTGTTGATGAGTACTACATGGAGATGGAGATGCTTATGCAGCGTGGTCGTGTCCGTGAGTCTCTAGAGATGACAATGCAGCGTTTTCTCAATGGATTGAAGTATGACGTTAAAGGCATTGTTCGTCATTACACCTACACCGATATGAATCAATTGTTACATCATGCAAGAGAAGCTGAATCACGAGTTGGCTGAAGAAGCAAAGGTTAAAGGACGTGCTACGGGAGCTGGGCGTTTTACACCCCGCGCGCCCTCTACGGCGCCGGCACCGTCGACGCGCTCCGTTCCTTACTCTACTCCGCCTAGTAAACCGGTCTCCAATGTATCTAATGCAAAGAAGTCCGAATCTGCGGCAAGTACGAGTGGTTCTGGTGTGTCTACAACGCGCAACCGCGATATGCTTTGCCATACATGTGGTGGCAAGGGTCACTTCAAGAGAGATTGTCCTAACCGCAAAGTCATGTTTATCAATGAGGACAATGAGTATGAGACTGGAGATGATGTTGATCCAAATGCTCCAGACGATGATGCCTATGACACTGATGGTGAAGATGCATATCCTTCTGATGCTCGTACCATTGTTGTGTCGCAGCGTGCTCTTAATGTGTTGCCTAGTGCATCTACTCAGCGTTGCAATTTGTTCCAAACCAAAGCTTTGGTTGGTCCTGACAAGGCTTGCAAGGTCATTATTGATGGCGGGAGTTGCCGCAATTTAGCAAGCAAGGAGTTATGCACCAAGCTGAAGTTGAAGTACCTACCGCACCCACATCCATATTATATTCAGTGGTTGAGCGACAATGGTGAGATGAAGGTAAACCATATGGTGCGTGTTGAGTTTGAGATTGGACCGTATAAGGATTGCATTGATTTTGATGTGGTTCCTATGACGGTTTGTCACCTCTTATTGGGTCGGCCTTGGCTCTATGACCGTTTCGTGCAACACAATGGCCGAGCCAATACATATCACTTGGAGTACAAGGGCAAGAAAATTAACTTACAGCCTATGTCACCACAACAGATTGTCAATGAGTCTCGTCAGAAGATTGAAGTGAATTTGGAGGATGCATCCATAGATAGACGAGAGAATTGTAATGCCGTGAGTGATATAACGAAAAGTGAGAGAGTGAATTCCTTAGTCTCATTAGCCACCAAAGAAGACATGAGAGAATTTAGTGAGGATCCTACGGCCATGCCTCTTGTGCTTTTGTACAGGGGTACGGTTTTGGTTTCTAACGACATGACCCCTCTTCCTCTTGGTGTTTCTAGTGTTTTGCGGGAATTCGGCGACGTGTTTCCGGAGGAGGTACCCGCAGGACTACCACCATTGCGAGGTATTGAGCATCAAATTGACTTGATTCCCGGAGCATCGCTGCCCAATAGGGCGCCATATCGCACTAATCCCGAAGAGACGAAGGAGATACGAAGCAAGTACAAGCGCTACTCGACAAAGGTTATATCCGCATAAGCCTTAGTCCTTGTGCTGTTCCTGTTATTCTAGTTCCTAAGAAAGATGGTACTTGGCATATGTGCGTAGATTGTAGAGCTATAAACAACATTACTATTCGATATCGTCATCCTATTCCCCGTTTAGAGGATATGCTAGATGAATTGAGTGGTGTCTATTGTTTTCACTAAAATTGATTTGCGTAGTGGTTATCATCAAATAAGGATGAAAGAAGGGGATGAGTGGAAAACCGCCTTTAAAACAAAATTTGGTTTATATGAGTGGTTAGTAATGCCTTTTGGTTTGACTAATGCACCTAGCACTTTCATGAGACTGATGAACCATGTTTTGCGTGATTTTATTGGCAAGTTTGTGGTTGTATACTTTGATGACATATTAATCTAAAAACGCAATGAATCTGATCATACTATACATATTCGACATGTTTTGCAAGTGTTGCGTGATAATAAACTCTATGGTAATCTTGAGAAGTGCACATTTTGCAAAGATAAGGTCATATTTCTGGGTTATGTTGTCTCTAAGCATGGAGTAGAAGTAGATGTGTCTAAAATTGAAGCTATTCAAAATTGGCCTACTCCCATGAATGTGAGTCAAGTTAGAAGTTTTCATGGTCTAGCTGGGTTTTATCGCCGTTTTGTGCCCAATTTTTCTACTATTGCTGCACCTTTGAATGAATTGACTAAAAAGGGTGTTGTCTTTGAGTGGGGCGTTGCCCAAGATCATGCTTTTGATGAACTCGAAACGATTGTTAACTTCTGCACCGTTGCTTGCACTTCCTGATTTCAATAAACAATTTGAGATTGAATGTGATGCTAGTGGTATTGGAATTGGTGGTGTGTTGATGCAAGAGGGTCGCCCAATTGCATATTTTTCTGAGAAATTATCTGGTGCTAAGTTGAACTATCCTATATATGATAAAGAATTGTATGCTTTAATTAGAGTTCTTGAGGTTTGGCAACATTATTTGTGGCCAAAAGAATTTATCATACATTCTGATCATGAAGCTTTAAAATACCTGAAAGCCCAATCTACTTTGCATAAGCGTTTAGCTAAGTGGGTTGAGTTCATTGAGTCTTTTCCATACATCATTAAACATAAGAAGGGAAAAGATAATATTGTTGCTCGATGCTCTATCTAGGAAGAATATGCTATTAACTCAACTTGATGTTAAAATTCCTGGTTTAGAGATACTATGTGATTTGTATGCTACTTGATCGTGATTTTGCTGAACCATATCGCTTATGTGCTCTTGGTAAAGCATGGGAAAAATATCACATACATGATGGGTTCTTGTTTAGAGCTAACAAACTATGTGTTCCGAGAATCGTCCGTGCGTTTGCTCTTATTGCGGGAATCACATGCTTGGAGGTTTGATGGGTCACTTTGGGCGTGAGAAGACGCTACTCATGCTCGCTGATCATTTTTATTGGCCAAAGATGAGGCGGGACGTGGACAGGTATGTGAAGAGGTGCATTACTTGCAACAAGTCCAAGTCCAAGCTGAAGCCTCACGGTTTGTATACTCCGTTACCGGCACCTACTACACCTTGGGAGGATATTAGTATGGATTTTGTGTTGGGTTTGCCGCGTACTAAAAGAGGCCATGATTCTATATTTGTGGTAGTGGACAGATTTTCTAAAATGTCACACTTTATTGCACGCTACAAAAGCGACGATGCGTCGCATGTTGCTAACCTGTTTTTCGGGGAGATTGTTCGACTACATGGAGTCCCGAAGACTATTGTTTCTGATCGTGATGTGAAGTTCATGAGCTACTTCTGGAAGACACTTTGGAGAAAGCTGGGGACAAAGCTACTGTTCAGTACTACTTGTCATCCCCAAACTGATGGTCAAACTGAGGTGGTGAATCGAACCTTGTCACAACTATTGAGATCCATGATCAAGAAGAACCTGAAGGAGTGGGAAGAGTGTTTGCCGCATGTGGAGTTTGCTTACAACAGGGCGGTACATTCTACCACGGAGCTGTGTCCTTTTGAGGTGGTGTATGGTTTCAAACCCATTACTCCACTTGACTTGTTGCCTTTGCCCATACATGAGAGAGTTAATATGGAGGCATCCAAGAGGGCAGATTTTGTGCGTAAGATCCATGTGAAGACTAAAGAGTTGATCGAGAAGAAAGGCAAGAGCAATGCCGCAAGGATGAACAAGAAGCGCAAAGAGATGTTGTTCAAGCCTCGGTGATATGGTGCAGGTACATTTTCGCAAGGATAGGTTCCCGAAGCTGCGGAAGTCTAAGTTGAAGCCTCGTGGTGCTGGTCCTTACAAAGTGCTTGCCAAGATCAATGATAATGCATACTCGATAGATCTTCCGGTTGATGAGTTTGGTGTCAGTAATTCTTTCAATGTTGCTGATTTGACACCATATGACGGAGAAGACCTTGGAGCGTCGGGGTCGACGCCTTTTGAAGGGGGAGATGATGAGGACATCCCTACCTCACTACTACCTCCGTCATTAGCAAATGAAGATGAACCTGCTGTGAAGCTCAAGTCCGATGAAGTTCGGATTGGACCAATCACAAGAGCTCGTGCGAAGCTACTTAAACAACGAGTGAACTTGTTCCTAAACGATACTTTGATTGATGAGAACTTTATACTTGCCTAAGTCCTATTACTTATGTATCATCGGGTATCAAGAGGAGACAAGCATCGCACGAGGAGAGGAGCAGCTGGACATGAAGACGGACGTCAAGAGGGCCGTGAAGCTGGACATGGAGCTGGACATGAAGATATCTCATGGACGCGCGAGGGAGGAGCGGGAGGCATGCGCGAGAGGAGAAGAAGAAGTCCAGGCCGGTCCAGAACCCGGTCCGACCGGCCCCCAGACCGGCCAGCCCGGTCCCTGGTCCGGTCGACCGGTCGACAACCGGCCGCCAACCGGAGGAGATTTATCGTACCGGGGCGAAACCGGAAACTTCGCAGTTTCCCGGTTTCCGACCGGTTGACCGGACCACAGACCGGCCCGCCCGGTCCACAGCCCGGTCGACCGGATCCCAGACCGGACCAGTCCGAGTCTGTCTCGACCGGATCTATTCGCGGGTCGGTTTTACTTGTATTTTTCGACCAGAACTCGTCCCGGACGCCTATATAAGTGCCTTGGACGACCCCCTAGCGGTTTTAGACCACGTTTAAGATAAACCCTAGTTCTTAGTTGTTTGCTCTGCAAAACTATTGAATTCCCTACACCATATTGCTTGGATATTGTGTAGATCCTGTTTAAGTCTTGTGTGATCTCGCTTGTTCCATTGGGAATTAGACGGTTGCAACTTACCGCTTCGTGGTCGGCGGCTACGTGCGCAAGTGTGTGGAGTTGCGAATATCTTGCAGGGTTGAGAGCTGTTGCATCTGGCGACAGGGACCAATCGAGAGATATCGTTGCGTCATACAAGTTATCATACACTACATCGTCGTGTTTCTCCGCTGCCATCACCCCGTGATCATCATCACCACCGTTGCTTACTGAGAAGATCGGGCCACCCCTTTATCAAGAAGATTCAATGAGAGGAAATTATTCCTCAAAAACTAAAGGGAAACTACCATTTACATATGTCATGAGAGGAAATTATTTTCCCTAACACTAAGTAAGAAAACCCTAGATTAATTTTGGGTAGCAATGTTAAGTGATGATGCTAGATCATTTGGGTAGCAATGTTAAGTGATGATGCTAGATCATTAAGGCTAATTAAGGCTACTTAAGTATTGTTTGGTGATTGTATCCTCGTATTCGTGTATAGACGCTAGTACCGGAGAATACCAGGAAGAGGAAGGATTCTACCCAGAAGAAGAAGAGCACTTTGATCACCTCAACCACCAAGGAAAGCTAGACTATTGCAAGTTATAATGTTGCAAGCTAATATTCTTGCAAAGTGCAAAGCCCCTTGGGGCAAGGCACCATGATTCTTACCTTTCTTACCATAAGCCTATCCCAAGTTTCTACCTTACAAGTTTTTACTTGTTATTTCAAAGAGTTACTTTTATAGTTAACTTTGGTCTAAGTTAAAGAAGGTTACTAGAGTAGCAAAGTTAGTCTCAAGCTAGCCAAGCAAGATCAGCACCCCTCATGATTAGTGCTAGTGCTAAATATTAAAACTTGACTACTCTAGATGGGAACATGTGACTTTGAAATGAAATTGAAACCTTGGAATGATGAGTCATTCCATTGAATGATTTTTGAAGGTGAATATGACCAAGAGAAGATGGTGATTTTTGATAAAACTGATATTGGTTTGAATGCGATACCTTTCCAATATAGAGTACCCCCACAATACCTGATTATGGGTAGGGCTTAACGGGAAGTTTATGCATCTTAGTATGGGTTCCCTCTGAACACACATCATAGGGGTTATGCCGAGGCTGCCTCCGTTGTTGATGAATGATATGAATTGAGGTGAATTGTACGGCCAAGCCCTGTGCAGTTCCCAGGTTGACAGTTGGTCTTCACTGGGAGGCCAAGCTCATGGGGAGAGGTGCTCATACTAGGATTTATAAGTGAAAGGTTATGGTTGATGATCCGTGTACTGTGCTACGATGATTCGGGGTAATCCCGACAGATGAAATTAAATGTTGTGGCACAAGTGTGCAACCTCTGCAGAGTGTAAATCTATTCGAATAGCCGTGTCCACGATTACGGACGGTTGGAAAGGCCATACAGTTTCCGGTGTCAGATTCTTGAAAATATTGGTGAAATGAATGGTGACTTGTTTTTGAATCACCACTTGAGTTGTGGGAATGACACTAATGTTCCCACTTGAGTTAGTTAGCACTTGAATAAGTCTTTTCTCAAATACTTGTGAACTAAAATTGGCTTTATGCAAATAAACTAGAGCTTAGCACCCCCTTACTAGAATTGTTAGCACGTACATTAGTTTGCGAGTACTTTAAAATACTCATGGCTGTGTCACTGGCTATTCAAATGGCCAGACTATGAAGAAGAGCAGCAGTACCAGGAGGACGGACAGCAAGACGCCTACGACAACTAGGGAATCTTGTGACGTCAGACGTTGGCCTGTGGACTAGAGAGTCCCTTCTATTTACGCTTCCGCTATGAACTTTGTGTCCGTTGATCAATAGATCAACTGTTTGTGTAATATTGGAACATGTGATCGCTATTTGTAAGACGACTATGGTATGTAATGAATGATGACTTATGATATTCAACTGTTATGTCTCGCAACAACAATATTCCTGGGATTGCGATGTATGACATGACAGGCATCTGGACTTAAAAATCCGGGTGTTGACAATATCCAAGCCCCATATGGCAAACGGCCAGGTGATGGGGATGGTCTTTGATACGTCTCCGACATATCGATAATTTCTTATGTTCTATGCCATATTATTGATGATACCTACATGTTTTATGCACACTTTATGTCATATTCGTGCATTTTCTGGAACTAACCTATTAACAAGATGCCGAAGTGCCAGTCTCGTTTTCTCGCTGTTTTTGGTTTCGAAATCCTAGTAACGAAATATTCTCGAATTGGACGAAACGAAGACCCAGGTTCCTATTTTCACCGGAAGCATCCAGAACACCCGGGAAGGACCAGAGGGGGGCACTGGGCCCCCAGACCATAGGCCGGCGCGGCCCAGGCCCTGGCCGCGCCGCCATATGGTGTGGCCACCCCTTTGACCCTCCTGCGCCGCCTCTTCGCCTATATAAAGCCTCCGTCGCGAAACCCCTGAGGCGGAAAAACCACGATACGGAAAACCTTCCAGAGCCGCCGCCATCGCGAAGCCAAGATCTGGGGGACAGGAGTCTCTGTTCCGGCACGCCGCCGGAGCGGGGAAGTGCCCCCGGAAGGCTCCTCCATCGACACCGCTGCCATCTCCACCGCCATCTTCATCACCGCTGCTGCTCCCATGAGGAGGGAGTAGTTCTCCATCGAGGCTCGGGGCTGTACCGGTAGCTATGTGGTTCATCTCTCTCCTATGTACTTCAATACAATAATCTCATGAGCTGCCTTACATGATTGAGATTCATATGATGATGCTTGTAATCTAGATGTCATTATGCTAGTCAAGTGAGTTTTACTTATGTGATCTCCGGAGACTCCTTGTCCCACGTGTGTAAAGGTGACAGGTGTGTGCACCGTGTGGGTCTCTTAGGCTATATTTCACGGAATACTTATTCACTCGTTGAATGGCATAGTGAGGTGCTTATTTATATCTCTTTATGATTGCAATATGTTTTGTATCACAATTTATCTATGTGCTACTCTAGTGATGTGTTATTAAAGTAGTTTTATTCCTCCCGCACGTGTGTAAAGGTGACGTGTGTGTGCACCGTGTTAGTACTTGGTTTATGCTATGATCATGATCTCTTGTAGATTGCGAAGTTAACTATTGCTATGATAATATTGATGTGATCTATTCCTCCTACATATGCATGAAGGTGACAAGTGTGCATGCTATGTTAGTACTTGGTTTAGTCTTTTGATCTATCTTACACTAAAGGTTACTAAAATATGAGCATTATTGTGGAGCTTGTTAACTCCGGCATTGAGGGTTCGTGTAATCCTACGCAATGTGTTCATCACCCGACAAGAGTGTAGAGTATGCATTTATCTATTCTGTTATGTGATCAATGTTGAGAGTGTCCACTAGTGAAAGTGTAATCCCTAGGCCTTGTTCTTAAATACTTCTATCGCTGCTTGTTTACTGTTTTACTGCGTTACTACTGCTGCGTTACTACTGCTTGTTTACTGTCCTGGGCAAAGCACTTTTCTGGTGCCGTTGCTACTACTTATTCATACCACCCGTATTTCACTATCTCTTCGCCGAACTAGTGCACCTATTAGGTGTGTTGGGGACACAAGAGACTTCTTGCTTTGTGGTTGCGAGGGTTGCATGAGAGGGATATCTTTGACCTCTTCCTCCCCGAGATCGATAAACCTTGGGTGATCCACTTAAGGGAAACTTGCTGCTATTCTACAAACCTCTGCTCTTGGAGGCCCAACACCGTCTACAAGAATAGAAGCTCCCGTAGACATCAAGCACTTTTCCGGCGCCGTTGCCGGGGAGGAAAGGTAAAAAGGCACTCATACTCCGGTTCCGGGTAACGATATTTTTCCGGCGCCATTGTGTTTGTGCTCGAAGATATTTCCTTTAGATCCCGCAATTGCATCTTTTTGTTTCTTGTTTACACTAGTTTGGCATAATGGACAACAATGAGCTTCTTATTCTATTTCCTGATTTAAAACATGGATTGTTTGATGCGAAAATTAAAAAACCTATGGAATCTTATTTGCATGCTGGTAGTAATATTAGTATGAACGCTTTGAACACCATTGTTGACAATGATATAGAAAGTTCTAAGCTTGGGGAAGCTGGTTTTCATGATCTTTTTAGTCCCCCAAGCATTGAGGAGAAAATTTTCTTTGATGATACTTTGCCACTTATTTATGATGATTATAATAGTGGTCTTTTGGTACAACCTACTATGGAGGATAAATTTAATTATGATTACAATATGCCTCCTATATTTGATGATGAGAATAATAATGATAGCTACTTTGTTGAATTTGCTCCCACTACAACTAATAAAATTGATTATGCCTATGTGGAGAGTAATAATTTTATGCATGAGACTCATGATAAGAATGCTTTATGTGATAGTTATATTGTTGAGTTTGCTCATGATGCTACTGAAAGTTATTATGAGAGAGGAAAATATGGTTGTAGAAATTTTCATGTTACTAAAATGCCTCTCTATGTGCTGAAATTTTTGAAGCTACACTTGTTTTATCTTCCTATGCTTGTTACTTTGCTCCTCATGAACTTGTTTATTTACAAGATTCCTATGCATAGGAAGCATGTTAGACTTAAATGTGTTTTGAATTTGCCTCTTGATGCTCTCTTTTGCTTCACATACTATCTTTTGCGAGTGCATCATTAAACCTCGTTGAGCCCATCTTAATGGCCATAAAGAAAGAACTTCTTGGGAGATAACCCATGTGTTTATTTTGCTACAGTACTTTGTTTTATATTTGTGTCTTGGAAGTTGTTTACTACTGTAGCAACCTCTCCTTATCTTAGTTTTGAGTTTTGTTGTGCCAAGTAAAGTCTTTGATAGTAAAGTAAGTACTAGATTTGGATTACTGCGCAGTTACAGATTTCTTTGCTGTCACGAATCTGGGTCTACCTCCCTGTAGGTAGCTCAGAAAATTAAGCCAATTTACGTGCATGATCCTCAGATATGTACGCAACTTTCATTCAATTTGAGCATTTTCATTTGAGCAAGTCTGGTGGCCTAATAAAATCCATCTTTACGGACTGTTCTGTTTTGACAGATTCTGCCTTTTATTTTGCATTGCCTCTTTTGCTATGTTGGATGAATTTCTTTGATCCATTAATGTCCAGTAGCTTTATGCAATGTCCAGCAGTGTTAAGAATGATTGTGTCACCTCTGAACATGTGAATTTTTATTGTGCACTAACCCTCTAATGAGTTGTTTCGAGTTTGGTGTGGAGGAAGTTTTCAAGGGTCAAGAGAGGAGGATGATATACTATGATCAAGAAGAGTGAAAGCTCTAAGCTTGGGGATGCCCCGGTGGTTCACCCCTGCATATTATAATAAGACTCAAGCGTCTAAGCTTGGGGATGCCCAAGGCATCCCCTTCTTCATCGACAACATTATCGGGTTCCTCCCCGAAACTATATTTTTATTCCGTCACATCTTATGTACTTTGCTTGGAGCGTCGGTTTGTTTTTGTTTTTTGTTTTGTTTGAATAAAATGGATCCTATCATTCACTTTATGGGAGAGAGACACGCTCCGCTGTAGCATATGGACAAATATGTCCTTAGGCTCTACTCATAGTATTCAAGGCGAAGTTTCATCTTCGTTAAATTGTTATATGGTTTGAATTGGAAAATGCTACATGTAGTAACTCTAAAATGTCTTGGATAATTTGATACTTGGCAATTGTTGTGCTCATGTTTAAGCTCTTGCATCATATACTTTGCACCCATTAATGAAGAAATACTTAGAGCTTGCTAATTTGGTTTGCATATTTGGTTTCTCTAGAGTCTAGATAATATCTAGTATTGAGTTTTGAACAACAAGGAAGACGGTATGGAGTCTTATAATGTTTACCATATGTCTTTTATGTGAGTTTTGCTGTACCGTTCATCCTTGTGTTTGTTTCAAATAACCTTGCTAGCCTAAACCTTGTATCGAGAGGGAATACTTCTCATGCATCCCAAATACTTGAGCCAACCACTATGCCATTTGTGTCCACCATACCTACTTACTACATGGTATTTATCCGCCATTCCAAAGTAAATTGCTTGAGTGCTACCTTTAAAATTCCATCATTCACCTTTGCAATATATAGCTCATGGGACAAATAGCTTAAAAACTATTGTGGTATTGAATATGTACTTATGCACTTTATCTCTTATTAAGTTGCTTGTTGAGCGATAACCATGTTTACGGGGACGCCATCAACTATTCTTTGTTGAATATCATGTGAGTTGCTATGCATGTCCGTCTTGTCCGAAGCAAGAGAGATCTACCACCTTCATGGTTGGAGCATGCATATTGTTAGAGAAGAACTTTGGGCCGCTAACTAAAGCCATGATTCATGGTCGAAGTTTCAGCTTTGGACATATATCCTCAATCTCATATGAGAATAATAATTGTTGCCACATGCTTATGCATTAAAGAGGAGTCCATTATCTGTTGTCCATGTTGTCCCGGTATGGATGTCTAAGTTGAGAATAATCAAAAGCGAGAAATCCAAAAGCGAGCTTTCTCCTTAGACCTTTGTACGGAGCGGCATGGAGGTACCCCATTGTGACACTTGGTCAAAACATGTGCATTGCAAAGATCCGGTAGTCCAAGTTAATTAGGACAAGGTGCGGGCACTATTAGTATACTATGCATGAGACTTGCAACTTGTAAGATATAATGTACATAACTCATATGCTTTATTACTACCGTTGACAAAATTGTTTCATGTTTTCAAAATAAAAGCTCTAGCACAAATATAGCAATCGATGCTTTCCTCTTTGAAGGACCATTCTCTTTACTTTTATGTTGAGTCGGTTCACCTATCTCTCTCCACCTCAAGAAGCAAACACTTGTGTGAACCGTGCATTGATTCCTACATACTTGCATATTGTACTTGTTATATTACTCTATGTTGACAATTATCCATGAGATATACATGTTACAAGTTGAAAGCAACCGCTGAAACTTAATCTTCCTTTGTGTTGCTTCAATATCTTTACTTTGATTTATTGCTTTATGAGTTAACTCTTATGCAAGACTTATTAATACTTGTCTTGAAGTACTATTCATGAAAAGTCTTTGCTATATGATTCACTTGTTTTCTCATGTCATTACCATTGTTTTGATCGCTGCATCCACTACATATGTTTACAAATAGTATGATCAAGGTTATGATGGCATATCACTTCGGAAATTATCTTTGTTATCGTTTTACCTCGCTCGGGACGAGCAGAACTAAGCTTGGGGATGCTTGATACGTCTCCGACGTATCGATAATTTCTTATGTTCTATGCCATATTATTGATGATACCTACATGTTTTATGCACACTTTATGTCATATTCGTGCATTTTCTGGAACTAACCTATTAACAAGATGCCGAAGTGCCAGTTCCTGTTTTTTGCTGTTTTTGGTTTCAGAAATCCTAGTAACGAAATATTCTCGGAATTGGACGAAACGAAGACCCAGGTTCCTATTTTCACCGGAAGCATCCAGAACACCCGGGAAGGACCAGAGGGGGGGCCCTGGGCCCCCAGACCATAGGCCGGCGCGGCCCAGGCCCTGGCCGCGCCGCCATACGGTGTGGCCACCCCTTTGACCCTCCTGCGCCGCCTCTTCGCCTATATAAAGCCTCCGTCGCGAAACCCCTGAGGCGGAAAAACCACGATACGGAAAACCTTCCAGAGCCGCCGCCATCGCGAAGCCAAGATCTGGGGGACAGGGAGTCTCCGTTCCGGCACGCCGCCGGAGCGGGGAAGTGCCCCGGAAGGCTCCTCCATCGACACCGCTGCCATCTCCACCGCCATCTTCATCACCGCTGCTGCTCCCATGAGGAGGGAGTAGTTCTCCATCGAGGCTCGGGGCTGTACCGGTAGCTATGTGGTTCATCTCTCTCCTATGTACTTCAATACAATAATCTCATGAGCTGCCTTACATGATTGAGATTCATATGATGATGCTTGTAATCTAGATGTCATTATGCTAGTCAAGTGAGTTTTACTTATGTGATCTCCGGAGACTCCTTGTCCCACGTGTGTAAAGGTGACAGTGTGTGCACCGTGTGGGTCTCTTAGGCTATATTTCACAGAATACTTATTCGCTGTTGAATGGCATAGTGAGGTGCTTATTTATATCTCTTTATGATTGCAATATGTTTTGTATCACAATTTATCTATGTGCTACTCTAGTGATGTGTTATTAAAGTAGTTTTATTCCTCCTGCACGTGTGTAAAGGTGACAGTGTGTGCACCGTGTTAGTACTTGGTTTATGCTATGATCATGATCTCTTGTAGATTGCGAAGTTAACTATTGCTATGATAATATTGATGTGATCTATTCCTCCTACATATGCATGAAGGTGACAGTGTGCATGCTATGTTAGTACTTGGTTTAGTCTTTTGATCTATCTTACACTAAAGGTTACTAAAATATGAGCATTATTGTGGAGCTTGTTAACTCCGGCATTGAGGGTTCGTGTAATCCTACGCAATGTGTTCATCACCCAACAAGAGTGTAGAGTATGCATTTATCTATTCTGTTATGTGATCAATGTTGAGAGTGTCCACTAGTGAAAGTGTAATCCCTAGGCCTTGTTCTTAAATATCGCTATCGCTGCTTGTTTCATTGTTTTATCGCGTTACTACTCGCTGCGTTACTACTGCTTGTTTACCGTCCTGGGCAAAGCACTTTTCCGGTGCCGTTGCTACTACTTATTCATACCACCTGTATTTCACTATCTCTTCGCCGAACTAGTGCACCTATTAGGTGTGTTGGGGACACAAGAGACTTCTTGCTTTGTGGTTGCAGGGTTGCATGAAAGGGATATCTTTGACCTCTTCCTCCCTGAGATCGATAAACCTTGGGTGATCCACTTAAGGGAAACTTGCTGCTATTCTACAAACCTCTGCTCTTGGAGGCCCAACACTGTCTACAAGAATAGAAGCTCCCGTAGACATCAGTCTTCAAGGCGGAAGCCGGCGAGTGCCTTTTCTTAGCGAAGCGCTGGCAGCCATTGCACTTCTTCACCAGTTCTTCTGCGTCCCTGAGCGCAGTCGGCCAGTAAAAACCGGGCCGGAAAGCTTTGGCCACTATGGCTCTGGAGGAGGCGTGGTGGCCGCACTCTCCCTGATGGATTTCCCGTAGGAGTTCAATCCCTTCAGCCGGCTCGACGCACCGCTGGAGCACCCCACTTACGCTGCGTTTGTACAGCTCGTGGTTGATGATGGTATAGGCCTTGGCCCTTCTCTCAATCTGCCTGGCTTGAACCCTGTCATTGGGCAGCACACCGTCGGTGAGGTAGGAGAGGAATTCTTGTGCCCATGATGGTACGCATTTTATTTCAAACACGCTGACTATCAGGGCCTCCATCTTCGGAGCTTCCGGGTTCGACTGCATGGTCGCCGGGTTCGGCTGTGAAGCCCCCGGGTTGGACTGAGAAGCCCCCGGGTTCGGCTGAGGAGCCCCCGGGTTGGACTGAGAAGCCCCCGGGTTCGGCTGTGGAGCCGGCGGGTTCGGCTGAGAAGCCCCCGACTTGGGCGACGAAGCCCCCGGGTTCGGCTGAGGAGCCCCCGGGTCAGCCGGCACGAATATGGAATCCGAGTCCGGTGACGGTATGATGGACGGCTTCCGCAGATGCGCCAAGGCAACGCCCGGCGGAATTGCTTGCCGGGTTGAGCCTATCTTGGACAGCGCGTCAGCCGCCTTGTTGTTTGCTCGCGGCACGTGATGGAATTCACAACCATCGAAGAAACCGGACAGCTGCTGGACGTGGAAGCGGTATGAGGCCATGTTGGCGTCCTTCGCGTCCCAGTCGCCGGATGCTTGCTGTATGACCAAGTCGGAGTCGCCGAAGCAAAGAATGCGACGCACGCCTATCTCCTTGGCCAGCTTCAGCCCGTGGATGAGCGCCTCGTACTCCGCCACATTGTTGGATGCGGCGAAGTGGATCTGTAGGACGTAGTCCATCCGGTCTCCCTTGGGAGAGGTGTAATAATAAAGGGGCTAACGTTTCCTTGGTTCGGTCCGTCCAGTAAATTTTCGTCCGTCGTGCCTTCATCTGTTAAATTTGGTTCATCCCCGCCAGCCAAAGGTAGTCCTCCCAGCACACGTTGGTAGCCAACAATAATGAGAGTCCCATCCAAACGAGCCTAGCTAGCTATCCTCGCAGCACACGTTGGTCGCCAACGAGCAGAGTCCCATCCGAACGAATCTAGCTAGCAGCGCATCCGAACGAAGCTAGCTAGCTGGCCAATATATATGTGCTCGGTTGAGCTTGATTAGCTCGTGGCAATGTATTGCGAGAAAAATCGATTAATTAGGTCTTCGGCAGACACGCGCGGAGAAACAGTTGATGGAGGCGCCGATGGCTGCCTCCTGCCGGACAGCGCCCAAGACGGACGTCCTTCTCGCGCTCGCGTAAGTGCCAGAACGTGGCAGAGCACGACGGCCGTGGCAGCGCGATTGCTTTGTCTCCACGAAGCGACAGAGAAAACAAACGAGGACACTCCATCCACTGGAAAGAAGACGAGATGAAGAAATTTCATGTCTGTGCCATGGTCGTCGTCGCGGACTTGATCATGGATGCGTTAGTGCCCCCCTAACACGCTGCAGACATGGCTTCGGTGTGGTGGCCGCAGCCGCCACAGCCTACCGCACGCCGGATCACGGAGACATGCGCCTGACGCCGGCGCACGGTCACAGCCTTGCTCCTCCTTGGCCGGCAACCTCCGTCCCGATACGTCCCTCATTGGCCTGCTCCGCCCCGCCCCGACCCGTCCGTTGGCGTCTGTTGTACGGAGGGGCGACAGCAATAGGGTAACGTCGCCCTGCTTGCCGAATGACGATACGGGACTACGTCCTCAAGACGAGCGGAGCGGCTGATGCAGCATGTAAGATCGACGAGGACTGACAGGCTCCCGTTGTAGACGTCTGGGTTGCCATGGGGCTGAGCGGCAGACGCACAAGGCGAGCTTGACGAGGCTGCTGCAGAAGCACGTGCACGAGCATGGTTCACCCTTGGAGAAGAACGTATTGGAGTTCTGGTCTTGCATGTAGAGATGATCCACGTAGTAATAAGCTCCCTGCAGAGGGGCCACTAGTGGAAAACAGGCCTTTTGATCCGGGTGGTTAGGGCCTTTTGTCGCGGGCGGCCAGCCGCGACAAGCAAGGCGCGATAAAAGGGAGGTCTTTTATCCCGGGTCACTTACGACCCGCGACATAAGGTCCACCACGTGGCAGCCGCCTGGCGCGCAGGGCACAGGCCCTTTGTCGCGGGCGGTATTACCACCCGCGACAAAAGACCCTCTACGTGGCGCGCGCACAACGCTTCTGCTTTAGGGTTTGAGGGGTGCAGCACCCCTCCCCCGCCACCGACCGCCTGTTATATCATTTTTTTCGTTCGAAAATAAAAGTTGCATATATTTGTACGCTACTAGAAATTGTACACGTTCATTCAATATATATATATATAGATCGATCAAACAAATGTTGGAAGCAAAAGTCGATTCCTCTTTACATGTAGCCCTTACATATATATATACATTTAGCTCACGATCGACAAGCGGTACTAACGACCGTCTATTTGGAGGTAGAGCATCTATTTGGACTAAACAAGCCTTTGTTGTTTAGTACATCTTTAATCAAAAGTCCCGCCAGTTCCTCCGCGATTC
This sequence comes from Lolium rigidum, assembly GCF_022539505.1. Taxonomy (NCBI): domain Eukaryota; kingdom Viridiplantae; phylum Streptophyta; class Magnoliopsida; order Poales; family Poaceae; genus Lolium; species Lolium rigidum. The sequence continues at coordinate 248,233,003 of NC_061514.1, read as the reverse complement.
CTAGTGCGTGTTCCTTTGGTTGGAATTTTTTCTCCTTCATATTTACTATCCCCTTTATATTCGACGAGAAACCAGACGGAACCTTGATACTGAATAGGGCTTCAAAAAAGATCTCCTTCTCTTGTTTGGTAAGAGCATAGCTGGCAGGCCCTACAAACTGCCCTGGATGATTGCCGTTTCGTCCTTTATGAAGTTCCCGGTCCTCCCGTGCTTCGTTGTATCTTTTGTCTTTCCATACACGCCCGTAAAACCTAGAATATTCACACAAAGATTCTTGGTCAGGTGCATCACGTCGATTGCGAGAGCGGACTTCCGGGACTTTCCAATATTCTAGCTCCAGAAAATAGATTTCTTCTTCCACATGGGCGCGTGTCCGTCATCGTCTTTCGGAACAGGTCGACTGCCTGGACCCTTTCCAAAGATAACATTTAAATCCTTGACCATGTCAAATATATCAGCACCACTACAGGGGACAGGCTTCGGACGGCGGTCTGCCTCGCCATCGAAATGCTTGCCTTTTTTCCTTAAGGGATGCTTGCGCGGAAGGAAACGACGATTGAACGGGTACACAACTTTTCTGCTTTTTCCCAAATATTTACTTTCAGTCTCATCTAAACAGTGTGTGCATGCATTGTATCCTTTGTTCGTCCGTCCCGAAATGTTACCGAGAGCAGGCCAATCATTGATGGTTACGAATAGCAACGCTCGTAGGTCAAATTCTTGCTCCGTGTGCTCATCCCACACACGTACACCTGGTTTGGTCCACAACTCCAAAAGTTCATCGACTAATGGTCTTAGGTACACATCAATGTCGTTGCCCGGTTGCTTTGGGCCTTGGATAAGCACTGGCATCATAATGAACTTCCGCTTCATGCACAACCAAGGAGGAAGGTTGTAGATACATAGAGTCACGGGCCAGGTGCTGTGACTGCAGCTCGCTCCCCAAAAGGATTCATGCCATCCGTACTTAGACCAAAGTATAAGTTCCTTGCCTCACCTCGCAAAATCCGGAAACTCTCTCCCGATGTTTCTCCACCGCCGACCATCGGCGGGGTGCCTCAACATCGCGTCTTTCTTACGTTCTTCCATGTGCCATCGCAACAACTTGGCATGCTCTTTGTTTCTGAACAAACGTTTCAACCGTGGTATTATTGGAGCATACCACATCACCTTCGCAGGAACCCTCTTCCCGGGTGGCTCGCCCTCAACATCACCAGGGTCATCTTTTCTGATCTTATACCGCAATGCACCACATATCGGGCATTTATTCAAATTCTCGTACTTCTCACCGCGGTAGAGGATACGATCATTAATGCATGCATGTATCTTCCGCACATCTAATCCTAGAGGGCGAGACAAGCTTCTTTGCTTCATATGTACCGACGGGCAATTCATTATTTCTTGGAAACAGACTTCTTTAATATTATCATCAATTTCTCAAATCCCGAGTCGATCACACCGACCTCTCGCCTTTCATTTCAGCAATTCCAATATGCTACCCAGCTTTCTATGCCCATCTTCACAACCCGGGTACAACAATTTGTGGTGGTCCTCTAACATCTTGTCGAACCGCAACCTCTCCTTATCCGTGCCACAGTCTCTTCTTGCATCGAAATGGCCCGACGAAGATCATCATCAACGGGATCATCCGATGCCTGTTCTTCACCTCCTTCTTCTTCATTGTCGTCCATTGCGGTATCAAAGCATTCGGAGAACATAGATCGGTACTTGGTCATCATTATCTTCTTCCTCATCGCCGTCTTCCATCATAACCCCTTCTTCTCCGTGCTTGGTCCAAACATTATAGCTGGACATGAATCCAAACCGAAGCGGGTGGCTCTTAATGTCTCTTGAGCAAGAGTAATCCTTCTCGTTCTTACATTTTAGACATGGACAGCACATAAAACCTTGCTTCGACTTGTTGGCCTCGGCCACAAGCGAGGAAAGAATTCACGCCCTCTCCGAAAGCGGGGGCACATCGGTTACCGTACATCCATGGATGACTCATCTGCATCATAAGTACAATTATATATGTATCGAGATGCAATCACCTTGCTAAAATTAGTATTGTACGGACTATGCATATATATATAGTCGAGAAAATAGTTGCTAACCTTTTAGGATCAAAAAAAGGAGAAATCTTATCAAATAAAACCAAGTGGCATCCCTCTCACAAGCATTCCATCAAACACCTCTTGTGCACATGTAGAAAAAATGAGCTAGCATACACCTCCACCTTCACCACCAAGGAAAAAATGAGGTGGGGGGGGTGGCTGGCTGCTTCTATATATAGGGGGGGGACATTTTGTCGCGGGCCGTATTACGACCCGCGACAAAAGGGGTGGCCACGTCGCTCCTAACCCTTTTGTCGCGGGTCGTAATACAGCCCGCGACAAAAGGCCGCGACAAAAGCCTCCGCGCGCTCCACATGGTTTCGGGGCGACGTGGCCAGGCCATTTGTCGCGGGTGCAGGCGCGCCCGCGACAAAAGGCTCCCACGGAAGCCCTGTTTTCCACTAGTGGGCTGTCAAGTTGCTACGGGTGTTCAGGGTTACAGGTACATCCGCATGTCGCACGGAGACTGATATCTCGGTCGGCGGCCTAGCAGGAGGGATCCGCAGACCATGTCGTCGTTTTGGACAGCCGCGCACCGATGTGGAAAGTCATGTAACGATGCATCTACTTGAGTCCTGGGCGGCAACCTGGGACGAGGATGACCGGATCAAATTCACGGGCAAGTACGATCAGATCTTTCCCTATGTGGTTTTAGCATTGTTATATTGTTTGTGTTAACTCCTATCTACCACACGAATTCTAGATCGGGATCCACAGCAGTTCTATATAATCCACACCAGATTCATCACAGATTCGATTACAAGCTTTCTCACTCTACCTCGGCCGAAGCCGCTACTTCCAAGCCAACCTCTTCCTGACGACCGCCGTCGCTATTTGAACCCCTGATTGCGTAGACCAGTCGTCGGTCTGCGAGCCGGGCTGGTACTCGTTTGGTCCTGGTGCTCTTGGGCCTTCCTCCTGGGCCGTTGACTGGGCCGACCAATGGTTCGCTAACAATCCCCTCCCCCTGAGAAACCGCTTGTCCCCAAGCGGGTGCCGCTGGAAAATGTTGTCGCAGAGCTTCAGAGTCTTCCCATGTCGCCAGCTCTTCCGACATACCGGACCATTGTACCAGCACTTGTGATACTGTCGAGGCTCCTCTGCGACAGATTCTCCTCTGCAGCACCTTGAAAGGAACCTGCAAACAGGGATCAGCATCGGGGAGGTTTTGATGTACCTGGACATGAGGGCCAATCACTTTCTTCAGCTGCGACACATGTATAACTGGGTGTATTTTGCTGTGTTCAGGAAGTTCCAGCCGATAAGCAACCTTGCCAACTCGAGCTAGCACACGGAAGGGGCCATAATACTTGTATGCCAATTTCTGGTTAGAACGGAACACCACGGAATTCTGAATGTATGGTTGCGGTTTCAGAAACACCATATCATCCACTTGCAAATTCTCGGAAAATGCGCCGCTTGTCGGCTGATGCTTTCATCTTACGTTGTACTCGCAAGAGTTGTTGTCGCGATGCATCGCAGTAACCGCAGAACGTTCGTCCAGCCACCTGCTGTAACTACGTTACTTGACAAGCATCATCAGGCACAATCCCAAAGTGGCGTGGTGGGTGGTTATACAGAACCTCAAATGGTGTTTTGTTCAACGCCGAATGCCAGTTAGTGTTATACCAGTACTCTGCCAATGATAGCCATTCGACCCATTTCTTAGGGCATACCTGGGCAAAGCAACGCAAGAAGGCCTCCAAAGACTGATTAACCCGTTCAGTTGCTCCGTCAGTCTGGGGATGGTAAGATGAACTGAGTCGCAGCTGGGTGCCCGTCAAACGAAATAATTCCTTCCAGAATTGACTAGATTCCCAATCGCTTTGAGTTTGCAATATTCGCTTGCAAGTCTCTGGAATCAATCGAATTTGGTGATTCTTCCTCGAGGATCCCATCGAGACTAACTTCAGGGCGGCGTAACCTGGTAAGAAAACTTGCCTGGCTCAATTTCTTCCATGGCATAAGGCGAGACGCAAGCGATTTGCCTCCCGAGCAAGGATAGGGTTTGTGTCCAGGGCCATAACGAAGGTGGCCGATGGCAGTTTCTTGATCGCGTCCAAGCACATCCTCACCATCGATGACCGAGGCGACGACTCTCGAAGTGATTACGCCGTGCTACATGTTTATTGTCATACTCGAGGGGCCTCAGGAAGAACGGTGGACAGCTGGGGGCAGCTGCGACCATGGTGTGGCGTTCGAGTCAGTGGCAGAGCTAGACATCGGCGTTGTGCAGGTGGCGGATGAGAGCAACGGTGGAGCGGCGTTTGAGTCGGCGGAAGAGCTGGAGCTGAGCGTGAGTATCGTCATGGACAGTAGGCGGCGGCTACGATAGTGTCGTGGCGTTCGATCGAGTCGGCAGCGGAGTTGGACATCGGCATTGTCGCGGACATCAGAAGCCGGCCACAACGGCGAGAGGATTGATCTGAATGGATCAGGCTAGAGCTGAGCGAGAAGAGCAAGTAAGACGCATGGTGCATGTCGAAAGTCATCCTTGCTTGCTTACAACGTGGTCATGCAGAGGTTCGGCCGGCTACAATGAAGGTATGAACAACGTCCAGATTAAGGGCTGGCCGCATGCTTTTTAGAGGCTGCTCTTAGGTTCGTTGCTGATATCGTCTAAATTCCTAAGCATGGGGCCGAGCAGTCTCTGTACGTGTTATCACCAGATTTTAGACAAATCCAGAGGTGGGCCGGGCTTGGAAGATTACATGTGGAAGATTTCTGAAGCGGCCTGGCACGAAGGGTTTGGGCTGAATTGCCCGTGTATCTTTATTTAGTAGTTTATTATCTTAGATAAGGGTTAGAGTTTGTATCGTGCACGATGGGATATTCCCACGTTAGAAAGTCCCCTGGACTATAAATATGTACCTAGGGTTTATGGAATAAACAACAACTCACGTTCAACCCCAAAACAAACCAATCTCGGCGCATCGCCAACTCCTTCGTCTCGAGGGTTTCTATCGGGTAGCGACATGCTGCCTAGATCGCATCTTGCGATCTAGGCAGCACAAACACGTTGTTCATGCGTTGCTCGTGCTTGAAGCGCTTTTGATGGCGAGCAACGTAGTTATCATTAGATGTGTTAGGGTTAGCATTGTTCTTCGTTTAAGCATGCTTACGTAGTGCAACCCTTGCATATCTAGCCGCCCTCACGCCTATCTCGGGTGTGGGGGCGGCACCCGCTTGATCATTATTTAGTAGATCTGATCCGTTACGATTGCTCCTTGTTCTACAAGGATTAGTTTAATATCTGCAATAGTTAGGCCTTACAAAGGGGGAGGATCCGGTGGCACGTAGGGTGGCGTTCGCAAGTCCTAAACGGGATGTTCCGAGGATCAACTTCATGTTGGTTTTTAGGCCTTGTTTAGGATCGGCTTACGAGCACCGTGCGTGGCCGCGAGGCCCAACCTGGAGTAGGATGATCCGATTATGCGGTGAAAACCCTAAATCGTCGTAGATCTCATTAGCTTCATCTTGATCAAGCGGGACCACCAAGTATTCGTGCACCCCGTACGAATCATGGGTGGATCGGCTCTTTGAGCCGATTCACGGGATAACCTGAGAGCCGATCGAGGCTCGTATTTAATGTTTACATGTATGCCCTGCGAGGAAACTAAGCGAGGCATCCCCATCACCTTCACGACCAGGTATAGGTCGGGTGGCACGCACTGCACTTCGCATCGCCGCGTGTGACCGAGAAGAGCATTGCGGGCCGTCGCTCGGAGGGGTCTCAGCCGGCCGCAGCTCTAGGCTCTTCCCGGCTCTACGGTGTTGACAAGGCCGCTGCCCGCCGGTGGGTTTTGGCGAGTCAACACATTGCGGCACGCCCGGTGGGACGATCGTCTACATCAACCACATCGCCATCTACATCCGAGATGGCGGACGGCACGCCCGATCACCTACGAGGATCTGCTGACGACCTCAAGAAGCAATACAACGAGATCAAGGCCACCCTCGAAGCCGACCTCATCGGCTCTTTTCGGAGAACCCGTTCCCATGGCATCGGATGGAAGGGATTCTCACCGCAAGGTGCGCTCGATGGGATAGACCTCTCTACCCCGTCGGAGGAACGCACCGGGGTGCGCGGCGGGAGATCAACTGCACGGTGGCTCACTCGCTACACCGCCACTGCGAGAACTTGGTCAACGTGTTGGAGCGTGTCGCCTGCGCGTGATCCGGGAGATCATGAGCCACCGGTACTCGCCGTCGGGACCAGCTCTCGGGACTCATCAAGGAGAGTTGCCACTCCGGTCCCGTCCACCGCTGCCATATGCGTTGGCAGCACCTGCTGAGTGCCGACTACACCGGCATTCCTCGTCTACGGGATTGGTGGCGACCCTAGTGACTACCGAGTTCTTAATGGAGGCGCCTAAGGAGATCCCTCAAGGATACGCGTGCATGTATGTGCCGGATTGTGGTGACTGGGCACTCACAAACCAGACCACAACATCGGGGACTCCGACGAAGACAGGAGGAACGTCGGCGACAGAGCTTGAGAAGCAGACGTGGCTAACTAAATGCGCCACACCGACGAAACTCCCGAGCCCAGCTCCTGCAGTTGGCTCAGAGCTAGAAAAGCACACATGGCTGGCCAAGTACGTCACCCCGGCGAATCTTCAGAGTGCAACTCCTACGGCCAGCACAGCGGATCAGATCAGTACCATGCGAGAGACCGGTTCGGCATGATGCCGAAAAGAAGAGAGCGATCGGCTATTCCAAGCCGTACCCGACGATTACGAGATGATCCCGCTGCCACCTAAATATCGGCTCCACGACTTCTCCAAATTCGGTGGATCGGATGGCTCCGGCTCCATCGAGCACGTCGGCCGATATTTGGCTCAACTAGGACCGGCTTCGGTGTCGGATCAGCTACGCGTGAGGCTCTTTTCACGGTCCCTCACGGGATCGGCTTTTGGATGGTACACCTCTTTGCCGGCAAACTCCATCCGATCTTGGAAGCAATTGGAAGAACGAGTTCCATATGCAATACCATTCGGAAGCTTCCGAGTACGGCATTGCCGATCTAGCACAACTACGTCGAAGCGCGGGAAACGGTGACGAGAATACATCCAGCGCTTCAGGAATCTTAGGAACCGATGTTATTCGGTTCGTATAAGCGAAAAGGAAGCGATCGAGTTGGCGGTAGCGGGCCTTGCAACACAGCTCAAGGACATGGCCTCCCAAGCAGATTATCCCTCGGCGGCGCACATGGTTCGAAACTATCGGCATATGAACAGCGCCACCCCGACACTGTACCAAGACAAGTTCAAGCGTGCAGTAGTTATGGTCGATACAGAGGAAGATGAAGTGCTTGCGGGAGACCAAGAAATAGCGGTGGCTGAGTGGACTCGGGGAGGAACCCCCGTGGCCTGCAAATGGGTAAAGCCACCAGGGCCGCCCAGGGGATTTGATTTTGACGTAACCAAGACTGAACAAATCTTCGACCTCCTTCTCAAGGAGAAACGGTTGACGATTCTCGAAGGTCTCAAGTTCCCCACGGCGAAAGAGCTAAACGGAAAGCCGTCTTGCCAAATTCCACAACTCGCTTTCCCATGCCACCAACGACTGCCGGGTGTGGCGTCAGCACATCCAAGCGGCGATAGAGAAGGGGCGGCTAATTTTCAACCGATACGCCATGAAGATCGACACCCAACCCTTCCCCGCCGTTAACATGGTAGAAATCACCTACTCCCGAAGGTTGCCAGCCGGGTCCCTCGTTCAGCATCAACATGGTAGGACCTGGAAACCACTCTGGCAAAGATGTAGATGAGGGCAGCTGCTCTCATAGCAAGGATACGAGAGGAGGCCGCTCCACGCGATCGGCTCCGTCATGATGGCAAGCGCTATGTCACGGAGGGAGAGGTGAAGAATATAAGATATCGGCGACCCCTCTCGATCACCTCCTCAACAAATATGTGAGTCGGTATGACCAACGCCGATGGTCCAATTACGATGATAGAGGAGATCGTCCGGCTAGAGAAGCCGGAAGATATCGTCGGCGAGGATCGCGATGAGGAGGAGCACGAGCGCTGTGCCACGGAAGCATCAAGGGAGCAAGATGACAACGCCGGTACATTGGGACTACCCCTTCTTCGGACATCTGCTGGGATTCAGGAATGAGCCGATTGCCCACAATCGGCAATTGCCCGAATGCAACAAGAAGAAGAAGGAGGCAGCCAACGTGTACGTGTTCGAGCGCCTAGGGCCTCTCCCGCCACAAAGCAAACGCGGCTGAGTCACCTCGTTGGGCAGATCTTGAGGATTCGGAAGACGAGGGAGAAGTAGAAGAAGACAGGTACCACCGGCCAAGGTGGTGCCACGACGGACTCAGCCGTTCCCAAAAGCGCAGGGTTCAGCGATTGCGCGGCCCGGAGGAAGCCGAAAGGCTATACCCGCATACGCTAAGGAAAGCACGACCTGATCTCGGCTGCAAAAGTTCAGCGAGCCCTGGATGAAGAGGGTCGTCCACGGAAAATGGAGTGGCGCCCCAAACGAGGAAAGCCGATGATGAGACATCGGCTGGTACAAACATGGTACTCGTCTTGCCGACAGAGCTTAGTGCTCCACGACCCTACGGTGCACTCAAGGTGGACGACAGCAAGCGCATCAAGTCAGAGGTTGGGTTGGTTTTATCCAGCCTGACCAAGTAACAAGATTAAACCAATGAGCAAACCAGGCGAGGCTGATCCTTGTGATCGGCCCCAAATAAAAAAATTATGAAGGGACATTACAGGACCTTCAGTCAGCTCTCCAATGAATATGGAGGCCGATTCCAGCAATCGGCCAAAATTACTTCCACCACATGTTCTGCTTGCGTTCAGCACCGATCTACTGGACAGTGACCACGTCGGCATACGAGAGTCAGCGCGGATTTTTGCGGAGCCGACGTACAAGTGCAGTGCCCTGGCTAACCATACAAGCCGATATCTGCAGATTCAGCAGGTATCGGCTCGGGGGGCATATAATCAGATGAACATGTGCAGACAAACATGTGAGAACATACGTGCAAGGAAACATTGGGGGCCGATTATAGAAAATCGGCCAAATATAAAAATATATATATATGAAAATTCGAAAAATTTTCGAACACAGCCGATGCAGCAGGCATCGACTTAAGGATATGAAAGCCGATGCATGGCCATCGACTCAAGGGGAGTAACTGTTACGATCAGAGGGTCAATGGAGCACAAAGGGAGATTTTTTATGAAGGAACTCCTCAATGGAGCAGGCTTTGGAAGCTCGGATCCTCTCTTCAAGAACAATATCGAGGAGCAGCATGGGCGGACGGATCAGGTCAAGGATGGATGACATTAGATTCCCCAAAGGAAAGGAGCCGATCTAGCCAGCAAGAACTAAAGAAGCTCGGGGGCAGCTCACCTTGAAGGCTTTCCGCTCAGAGAAGCCGATTTGTGTTCAAATCGGCTGACGCTGCATAAGGAACTTCCCCACACACGATCGAGCCCAGGTCTATGCAGCTCATTTGCGTATCCTCGTCTCTGTTTTGCCTTGGCTAAGACTCGGGGGGCAACAAGCCTGGAAGATGCCCTGTTTTTAAGAGCCGATTAGAGTCACCTCGGCTGCGGCTGCATCATGATCGTCTCAGGGAGGAACTGGGAAGGAAAAGCCGTCGTCTAGTACAGGGCTTGGACTGTGCTGTTGCTGCAAGAAAAGGAAAGGGACTGGATTCTCAAAATAGCCGATGAAGTTGTTGTCGGCTAAGGAATTGCGAAGAATTTTGGTCAGATATCTAATCGCAGCCTAAATTGAGAAGCTCTTAGCCTACGAGCTAGTTAGAATCCGGTTTCCGCGGCGTTCAAAAGGAAAGAAGTCCGACGCGTTACTATCGGTCTTAGCATGACAAACGGAAGGAATGAAATTGGAGCGATTAAAGGATGAATGGAAAGAACAATTTCATTAATTCCAAGGAGCGGCTTTACAAGAAAGAGCCGATGGCTCTCAAAAGAGGGATCCGGTGCCTAGTGCACTCGCTACTACTAGTCCTATACTACTAGTCGTCGCTGTCCTCGTCATCGCCGCCGTCGACGTCGTCGGCGCTGCTCCCGAGGAGCTCCTCGTCGCTCGCTGCCCCAGCCCTTGGCCGGAGCCTCTTCCTCCTCGTCATCATCATCATCCTCGCTGTCCGCCCGGGAGCGGAAGCGCTTGGTCGGCGGATACCCGATGGAGGAGGAGGAGTCATCCTCCTCCTCTTCCTCTTCGTCATCATCTTCGTCCTCGCTGTCCGCCCACATGCGGGGGCGCTTCTTCGGCGGGAGCTTGGCGGAGGGGGAGGCCTTGGCCTTCGCTGCTTCTCCTTCTTTCTCCTTCTTGTTGGAGGAGAAGGGATTCGCTGCGGGGTGGAGGCTGTCCTCGTTCTTCTTCTTCGGCGAAGATTGGGGGAAGAGTTTTGAGAAGGAAGAGGAAGAGGAAGACATTGCTACAGTAGGAGAGGGTTTTTTGGTGCCGATAGCTGGGATGGAATAAAGGATAAAGAGAGCTAACCAGATCGGCACGGTTAAATAATGAGAAATCTGGTGAAGGTTTAATGCCATTACAGCTTCCAAGGGATCGATGCCAAAGCTGTCGAATTTCTAGAGAAACCGAGAAGACGGGGCATAATGATGACGGATGCTCGTAACGGCTCGCTTCTGCCACGACATGACCCTTCGAAGGGAAAGCATAATGATTTTGAAAATGTTATTTCCAAAACCAGGGGGGCATGTGTTATCACCAGATTTTAGACAAATCCGGAGGTGGGCCGGGCTTGGAAGATTACATGTGGAAGATTTACGAAGCGGCCCGGCACGAAGGGTTTGGGCTGAATTGCCCGTGTATCTTTATTTAGTAGTTTATTATCTTAGATAAGGGTTAGAGTTTGTATCGTGCACGATGGGATATTCCCACGTTAGAAAGTCCCCTGGACTATAAATATGTACCTAGGGTTTATGGAATAAACAACAACTCACGTTCAACCCCAAAACAAACCAATCTCGGCGCATCGCCAACTCCTTCGTCTCGAGGGTTTCTATCGGGTAAGCGACATGCCGCCTAGATCGCATCTTGCGATCTAGGCAGCACAAGCCCCACGTTGTTCATGCGTTGCTCGTACTCGAAGCGCTTTTGATGGCGAGCAACGTAGTTATCATTAGATGTGTTAGGGTTAGCATTGTTCTTCGTTTAAGCATGCTTACGTAGTGCAACCCTTGCATATCTAGCCGCCCTCACGCCTATCTCGGTGTGGGGGCGGCACCCCGCTTGATCATTATTTAGTAGATCTGATCCGTTACGATTGCTCCTTGTTCTACAAGGATTAGTTTAATATCCGCAATAGTTAGGCCTTACAAAGGGGGAGGATCCAGTGGCACGTAGGGTGGCGTTCGCAAGTCCTAAACGGGATGTTCCGAGGATCAACTTCATGTTGGTTTTTAGGCCTTGTTTAGGATCGGCTTACGAGCACCGTGCGTGGCCGCGAGGCCCAACCTGGAGTAGGATGATCCGATTATGCGGTGAAAACCCTAAATCGTCGTAGATCTCATTAGCTTCATTTTGATCAAGCAGGACCACCAAGTATTCGTGCACCCCGTACGAATCATGGGTGGATCGGCTCTTTGAGCCGATTCACGGGATAACCCGAGAGCCGATCGAGGCTCGTATTTAATGTTTACATGTATGCCCCGCAGGAAACTAAGCGAGGCATCCCCATCACCTTCCCCGACCAGGTATAGGTCAGGTGGCACGCCCTTGCACTTCGCATCGCCGCGTGTGACCAGAAGAGCATTGCGGGCCGTCGCTCGGAGGGGTCTCAGCCAGCCGCAGCTCTAGGCTCTTCCCGGCTCTACGGTGTTGACAAGGCCGCTGCCCGCCGGTGGGTTTTGGCAGTCAACAGTACGATGGCAACATCAAAATGTTGTTAGTTCCGGAGAACGAAGGCTATTTTTTACTGAGTACTTTAATTGCTCCTGACTTATTCAGATGACCATTAAGTTCAACATTAGTAAAGCACCCAACAGTTCATAAGGAACATTTCCAACGCAAGTTTATCGCTGATTATCGAGAATGTACTGCTACGAATTCAGACCGTAAAAGCATGTGGGCTGCTACTTGGAATGTCGATCCTGTAGAGTGTGCCTATACAGGCAGAAGTTGTGGCATTGATCGGGATGATAACAACTAAAATATTTAGGAGCATAACCTGCAGAACAAGTACTAGCTAGCTTTTCCTTTTGCTGAGCTATATATATAATTGGGTGTTTGTAATAATCATATTTGTACTTATTCTGTTAAATACAAATTATTAGTCACCTCTTGACTTTGTAGATTGATTAGTTTACACCAAGATTTTGTTTGATTAATGATTGAATTTGCAGTCCACATTCATACTTCATAGCTCAAACATACTCTGCTTAGAGTATCTAACATCAGTACTTTTCCTGGATTATCGCATCAAAATGTGCTATGATTGTTTAAAGTTATCGTGTCATTAGTTTTTTTGTTAACTAATGTTTTCCTTCTAAATTTTGTGCCCCATGTCCTAAGAAATGTTTAGAAACAATTAACCCGTATCAACGCACATGCAAATTTTCTATCTAACTAATAAGTAGTTGCGAGTGAAGACCATCGTCTCTGAGGTAGAGCGGCGCACGGAGGACTCGAGCTGGGCAACGCAGGGTGAAGGACACTAGGATCTCGATATAGGGCTACGCGGTGCAAGCCGCTGGTGCCCTGAGCCAGGACAGAGCATTGTGCATACCGACAAGTCCTCGAGATAGATAGCACAAGGTATGGGCCGACGTGTTTTCGAACAAGATGGTGTGTAGGGGAATTTGAGGAAGGGGGAGGTTGTGCGGCACAATACCATTGGTGAGCAGGAAAAGGTGCAGAGTCATAGCGGTAAAGGCATTGTGGCATGCATGACTAAGAAGCAGACGAAGAATCCGTAGTAACACACGGGCAATTTTCCTATCTATACCTAATAATAAAGAAAATAATGCTTTTTGTTCGTCCGTCAAAAATTACCCCTGTTTTTGGCTGAAATTACACCATCTGCCACCGCCCAGTCAAAATAACGGTTCGTCGCTTGAGACACTAGGTACGTGAGTCAAGTCCCGTGGCCCATCAACTGATGGCCCGGCCCAATGCCTCTAGGGTTCCACTTCTTCTTCTACATTGGATTCCTTACGCTTCTCCGCTCCTGGCCGAAGTCCGCCAGCGGCTGCCGCAAGAATCAGCCAGATCCCCATAGCCCAACCGGCCGCAAACGCCGTGTCCTTGGTCGCCCTCGCGTCTCCAATACGAACACGGCTCCGACACAGATTGTTCTCGACCGCTCCGATACAGACTGCTCCACAACACGACCATAGGGTGCCGTCATAAAAGGGACTCCAGTCCGGCAGTTCCTCGACTCCCCTCGAAATCCAAATCAATACCCAGAAAATAGAAACCCCGCCTCGAGTTTCCGCCGGAAGTTCCGCTCGAGACGGACATTGCCAGGGCCGAAATTCCGCCACAGATCGACATTGACGCTGTCTCGCCACTTCCTTCTGCACCGATTGTTCTGCAATCGTCTGCAATTGCGACACTACCAGATACCGCAATTACTTCTCCTGATGTGTCCTGGTCAGAATTGCTCTGTTTTCCTTTGCGTGAATTGTTCTGTTTTCCGCCTGGACGGGAAATTTAAAATTCGGAATTTGTGCTCAATTACTGGAGATTTAACTGATAATAAGTGTTCGAGTTAACTGGTGATAATTGTTTGCTGAATTGAGCGTGTGCTCTGCAGCCTCAGTATGGCTGACATGTGCACCGCCAACGCCTGTATATTACTTGATATATTTTGTTTCAGGTAGGAATCCTGGATTAGTGACTTAATTTTACCTATAGATTAGATAAGATTGGTTTGAGGTAGGAATCCTGGTTTGAGGTAGGCAGCCGCCATCGCATGTTATTACCTGATAATAACCGTAGGATTACTGAAATAGTACACTTAATTTTACATATATGTAAGGCTACTTGCTGAAGATTACTACCACCCACTGAATTTTTGCTACCTATTGCTCGCGACTTGGCATATGCTGCATCAGATGCTCTCTTTGACCGATGAAGGTAAAAAAGAGCAGCTGCTCTGCCTTATTTTTGCAGCTAATCCATCAAATTCAACACCCTATGTTTCTATACTGTTGCTGATCAGTTGTTGACTGTCTGGAGTAATATAAGTTCCCTTAGGATTCAACCTGAATTGTGCCTTCAGGTCTACTAGATCACCGTTTCATGTAACTGCTTCTTAACCTCATCTGTTTTTTTTTGTGCTCTGGATTTCCTTGCTAGCAAGAGGATAGGTGATTCAAGCGTTCTCACACTATCTGGAGATCAATAAATATTACGTTGAATTTGGCATCAGTTTGCTGCAGATGAAATTGGAAGTTCAAGATGATTTGAACTCTGAATAATCAGAGGTACATTGATGCTGTTAGGACAAAAAGGAACTCTAACAATGAGATGACCCAACAACGAAACAAGCAATTTGTATGTTGAGCCGATTTTTTAATGTCATCAGACCAATACAGAAGATCAAAAGGTAGTTCTCCTTGGCTCGTCTTGAGTCTAATTGATGATATCTACTCAGATGTAACAAGAATACAAGATCTACATGTACTGCGGCTCCTCGGAGGAAATCAATAACGAGTACAAGGAGCGGACCAACCTGATCAGGCAATTCATCTACGAGACCCGTTTTAGTTAGCTGATCCCTTACGAATGGGATGGCCAAAACAGTTACAGTTCTGCATCCGCTAGCTGAAATCCTCAAGGCATCTGTTCAGTCTATGTCTTGACACGGCTGCGCTTGCTATGAATTCTGAATATTAGGTGCCTACGTACCAACCACATCAAGCAACTCTGGGTGCAGAACGTCGGCCAACAGCTCGCTATCACCAAGAAGTCATCAGCAAGCTGCCAGATGTGTTTGAATTTATTTTTTACCAAAAATAGCGAGATGACGTTGTCTGTTTGTTTGTAAAATTATTTATTAAGTTCACTGTACTTACGTCTATATTTTTTCCCAGAAAATTACCTCACATTGTTCCAATTTTAGACAGCTACAGTTTCGTAGTATATGGAAATAATACTACAGACTGTAGACTATTATAGGTAAAGAAAATTGTATCTTCATCATGTTAATTCTCTTCATAATAGAGGTTATGCACCTCCAAAGGGGGCAATTCGCAAAAATTTGTAACACTTGAGTAGATTGAGGACGATCGCGACCTGGTGTATCCCCACCGATGTGACAAGCACGGCCTCCGCGACTCCATAGAAGTAGCCCGTTTACTCTGATATTTTTTTCTCTAGGTGCTTGATGAATTTTACACCTAATCTATTTCTTTCTTCTGTGGTTTCAGGAAATTCTCGTGAATTCGGATGAAAAATACACTTAGTCCCATTAATGAAAAATTGTTTTAAGGAGGACTAAAACTCTCCACGTCTGAAAAATGTTCCATAAAAATAAAGTCACGATGCAACTTTTTTCCCGTGCATCGCACGTGCATTTTTCCTAGCAAAAGTGCCCGTGCGTTGCACCGGGTAACCAAATACCCAATATGTTGACACCTCCTCTTTCTCACCATCACCGGTCCATGGTAGATTGCAAGCCCCTCGCTCTCGATTTGTAATACCGTAAACTTGTAAGAATGGTTGGCAACATTCTTAAATTTTATTAAGATAGAAAATATGTCTGTGTGTTGCAACGGGATTTACATTCATGCAAGCTGCCTGACACTGCCCCGTTTGCTTTGCATTAATGCAAGCTACCACTGCCTCCTTTGTCATCAGATGTGTTTCCACCTCGCCCCACTGCATGAAGCCCTTCACCTCTCTTGGGGTTAGGAGTAGAGCAAGCGGGGAAGAGAGATAAATTGTTTATGGAGAATTTAGATGGAGACGTGTGGTACTTTATGTATTTTTTTCATCAATTAAAATCTAAATTAAATATTTCAAATTTAAGATTATATATTTCTATAAACAAAGATTTGTCACGTACATCATGTGATTTTTCTCACCGGACATTTAACCTTTGATGTGTACAAATTAACACCTATTCCTCGTAGGACATAGAATAGAAACATTGCGTGCATGTTAGTGCCGACATCTTATAAGCATATCCTGATCCAAATCTAAATATTTCCACGAGCATACGCAACTCAAATAAATGCAAGAAATCTGTACACATGCTTGTTTCTTTCTGGATCCTAATGTGACGAACACTCTGACCTTTTTTATGGCCTCCAACAACACTCCCGCTCTTCATCGCCATCTCGGGTAGGATGACATTGATATAGTATTTTAAGAGCTTTCACTCTTCTTGATCATATTGTATCATCCTCCTCTCTTGACCCTTGAAAACTTCCTCCACACCAAACTCAAAACAAACTCATTAGAGGGTCAGTGCATAATTCATATATTCAGAGGTGACATAATCATTCTTAAAACTTCTGGACATTGCACAAAGCTACTGAAAGTTAATGGAACAAAGAAATCCATCAAACATAGCAAAACTGGCAATGCGAAATAAAAGGCAGAATCTGTCAAAACAAAACAGTCCGTAAAGACGAATTTTTTAGAGGCACTGAACTTGCTCAGATGAAAATGCTCAAATTGAATGAAAGTTGTGTACATATCTGAGTATCACTCACGTAAATTGGCAAATTTTTCTAAATTTTCTACAGCAGGGGCGGCTCAATTTCGTGACAGAAAGAAATCTGTTCCTGCGCAGTAATCTAAATCTAGTATTGACTTTACTATCAAAGACTTTACTTGGCACAACAATGCAATAAAATAAAGATAAGGAGAGGTTGCTACAGTAGTAACAACTTCCAAGACTCAAATATAAAACAAAGTACAGAAGTAGAATAATGGGTTGTCTCCCATAAGCGCTTTTCTTTAACGCCTTTCAGCTAGGCGCAGAAAGTGTGTATCAAGTATTGTCAAGAGACGAAGCATCAACATCATAATTTGTTATAATAATAGAATCATAAGGTAACTTCATTCTCTTTCTAGGGAAGTGTTCCATACCTTTCTTGAGAGGAAATTGATATTTAATATTACCTTCCTTCATATCAATGGTAGCACCAACAGTTCGAAGAAAAGGTCTTCCCAATATAATGGGACAAGATGCATTGCATTTAATGTCCAAGACAACAAAATCAACGGGGACAAGGTTATTGTTAACCATAATACGAACATTATCAATCCTCCCCAAAGGTTTCTTTATAGCATGATCAGCAAGATTAACATCCAAATAACAATTTTTCAATGGTGGCAAGTCAAGCATATCATAAATTTTCTTAGGCATAACGAAATACTTGCACCAAGATCACATAAAGCATTACAATCAAAATCATTGACCCTCATCTTAATGATGGGCTCCCAACCATGTTCTAACTTCCTAGGAATAGAAGTTTCAAGTTTTAGTTTCTCCTCTCTAGCTTTTATGAGAGCATTTGTAATATGTTTTGTAAAGGCCAAATTTATAGCACTAGCATTGGGACTTTTAGCAAGTTTTTGTAAGAACTTTATAACTTCAGAGATGTGACAATCATCAAAATCTAAACCATTATGATCTACAGCAATGGGATCATTGTCCCCAATATTTTGAAAAATTTCAGCAGTTTTATCACAAACAGTTTCAGCAATTTTAGTAGTTTCAGGCAATTTTGCACGCTTTGCACTAGGAGTAGAAACATTGCCAACACCAATTATTTTACCATTGATAGTAGGGGGTGTAGCAACATGTGAAGCATTATCATTACTAGTGGTGGTAATAGTCCAAACTTTAGCTACATTATTCTCTTTAGCTAGTTTTTCGTTTTCTTCTCTTTCCCACCTAGCATGCAGTTCAGCCATCAATCTAATATTCTCATTAATTCGAACTTGGATGGCATTTGCTGTAGTAACAATTTTATTATCATTATCCTTATTAGGCATAACTTTCAATTTTAAAAGATCAACATCGGAGGCAAGTCTATCAACCTTAGAAGCAAGAATATCAATTTTATCAAGCTTTTCCTCAACATGATATGTTAAAAGCGAGTTTGTGTACTAATAAATTCTTTAAGCATGGCTTCAAGACCAGGGGGTACACTCCTATTATTGTTGTAAGAATTCCCATAAGAATTACCATAACCATTACCATTAGCAGAACGATATGGCCTATAGTTGTTACCAGAATTATTCCTATAAGCATTGTTGTTGAAATTATTATTTTTAATGAAGTTCACATCAACATGTTCTTCTTGGGCAACAAATGAAGCTAAAGGAACATTATTAGGATCAACATTAGATCTACCATTCACAAGCATAGACATAATAGCATCAATCTTATCACTCAAGGAGGAGGTCTCTTCAACAGAATTTACCTTCTTACCTTGTGGAGCTCTTTCCGTGTGCCATTCAGAGTAATTTATCATCATATCATCAAGAAGCTTTATTGCTGCCCCCAAAGTAATGGACATAAAGGTACCTCCAGCAGCTGAATCCAATAGGTTCCGCAAAGAAAAATTCAATCCTGCATAAAAGGTTTGGATGATCATCCAAGTAGTTAGTCCATGGGTAGGGCAATTCTTCACCAAAGATTTCATTCTCTCCCATGCTTGAGCAACATGTTCATTATCTAATTGCTTAAAATTCATTATGCTACTTCTCAAAGATATAATTTTAGCGGGAGGATAATATCTACCAATAAAAGCATCCTTACATTTAGTCCATGAATCAATACTATTTCTAGGCAAAAATAGCAACCAATCTTTAGCTCTTCCTCTTAATGAGAAAGGAAACAATTTTCATTTTATAATGTCACCATCTACATCCTTATACTTTTGCATTTCACATAGTTCAACAAAATTATTAAGATGGGCAGCAGCATCATCAGAACTAACACCAGAAAATTGCTCTCTCATAACAAGATTTAGTAAAGCAGGTTTAATTTCAAAGAATTCTGCTATAGTAGCAGGTGGAGCAATAGGAGTGCATAGGAAATCATTATTATTTGTTCTAGTGAAGTCACACAACTTAGTATTCTCAGCAGTACCCATTTTAGCAGTAGTAAATAAAGCAAACTAAATAAAGTAAATGCAAGTAACTAATTTTTTTGTGTTTTTAATATGGAGAACAAGACAGTAAATAAAGTAAAGCTAGCAACTAATTTTTTGTGTTTTTGATATTAAAAGCAAACAAAGCAGTAAATAAAATAAAACAAAGCAAGACAAAAACAAAGTAAAGAGATTGGATGTGGGAGACTCCCCTTGCAGCGTGTCTTGATCTCCCCGGCAACGGAGCCAGAAAATATCTTGCTGGCGTGCAGTTGACGTGGGAGTTAGAAATCTCTGTGGCGTAACTTTTCTTCAGGTCCCCGGCAACGGCGCCAGAAAATATGCTTGATGGCGCGTGAGACACACGTCCATTGGGAACCCCAAGAGGAAGGTGTGATGCGTACAGCAGCAAGTTTTCCCTCAGTAAGAAACCAAGGTTATCGAACCAGTAGGAGTCAAGGAACACGTGAAGGTTGTTGGTGACGGAGTGTAGTGCGGCGCAACACCGGGGATTCCGGCGCCAACGTGGAACCTGCACAACACAATCAAAGTACTTTGCCCCAACGTAACAGTGAGGTTGTCAATCTCACCGGCTTGCTGAAAACAAAGGATTAGATGTATAGTGTGGATGATGATGTTTGTTTGCGAAGAACAGTAAAGAACAATTGCAGTAGATTGTATTCAGATGTAAAGAATGGACCGGGGTCCACAGTTCACTAGTGGTGTCTCTCCGATAAGAAATAGCATGTTGGGTGAACAAATTACAGTTGGGCAATTGACAAATAAAGAAGGCATAACAATGCACATACATATATCACGATGAGTACTATGAGATTTAATCGGGGCATTACGACAAAGTACATAGACCGCTATCCGACATGCATCTATGCCTAAAAAGTCCACCTTCAGGTTATCATCCGAACCCCTTCCAGTATTAAGTTGCAAACAACAGATAATTGCATTAAGTATGGTGCGTAATGTAATCAACACAAATATCCTTAGACAAAGCATTGGTGTTTTATCCCTCGTGGCAACAGCACATCCACAACCTTAGAACTTTCTGTCACTGTCCCAGATTAAATGGAGGCATGAACCCACTATCGTGCATAAATACTCCCTCTTGGAGTCACAAGTATCAACTTGGCCAAAGCCTCTACTAGCAACGGAGAGCATGCAAGAACATAAACAACATATATGATAGATTGATAATCAACTTGACATAGTATTCAATATTCATCGGATCCCAACAAACACAACATGTAGCATTACAAATAGATGATCTTGATCATGATAGGCAGCTCACAAGATCTAACATGATAGCACAATTAGGAGAAGACAACCATCTAGCTACTGCTATGGACCCATAGTCCAGGGGTGAACTACTCACACATTGATCCGGAGGCGATCATGGTGATGAAGAGACCTCCGG
This sequence comes from Lolium rigidum, assembly GCF_022539505.1. Lineage (NCBI taxonomy): Eukaryota > Viridiplantae > Streptophyta > Magnoliopsida > Poales > Poaceae > Lolium > Lolium rigidum. The sequence continues at coordinate 248,212,379 of NC_061514.1, read as the reverse complement.
GAGATGATTTCCCTCTCCGGCAGGGTGCCGAAGGCGATCTCCTGAATCCCCCGAGATGGGATTGGTGGCGGCGGCGTCTCTGGAAGGTTTTCCGTATCGTGGCTCTCGGTACTGGGGTTTTCGCGACGAAGGCTTTAAGTAGGCGGAAGGGTAGGTTTAGGGGCGACACGAGGGTCCCACACAACAGGGCGGCGCGGCCCCACCCTTGGCCGCGCGGCCCTGGCGTGGCGTCGCCTCGTCGCCCCACTTCGTAATCCTTTCGGTCTTCTGGAAGCTTCGTGGAAAAATAAGACCCTGGGCGTTGATTTCTTCCAATTCCGAGAATATTTCCTTTGTAGGATTTCTGAAACCAAAAACAGCAGAAAACGAAGCAATCGGCTCTTCGGCATCTCGTCAATAGGTTAGTGCCGGAAAATGCATAATAATGACATATAATGTGTATAAAACATGTGAGTATCATCATAAAAGTAGCATGGAACATAAGAAATTATGGATACGTTTGAGACGTATCACAGTGCCTTCTCCCCCAGCCGGCTGACGAAGCGGCTCAAGGAGGCCAGGCAAACAGTGAACTTCTGGACGTCCTTGAGGCACTGCGGCAGTTCCATCTTCTCGAGGGCACTGATCTTCTTCGGGTTGGCTTCAATTCCTCGCTGAGAGACGAGGTAGCCCAGGAGTTGGCCGGCTGGCACGCCGAACGTGCACTTGGCCGGGTTGAGCTTCATCCGGAATCTTCGCAGATTGGTGAAGGTTTCTCTCAGGTCATCAAGGAGGGTACGCGTCTCCTTGGTTTTTACAACGACATCATCCACATATGCGTGAACATTTCTTCCGATTTGATGCTGCAAACACTTTTGCATCCACCTTTGGTAGGTGGCGCCTGCATTTTTCAAGCCGAATGGCATAGTCGTGTAGCAGTAAGCCCCGTACGGGGTAACGAACGAAGTCTTTATTTGATCAGCCGGATTCAAAGGAATCTGGTGGTAGCCTGAATAGGCGTCTAAAAAGACAACGAGTTCACAGCCGGCGATCGAATCTATGACTTGATCTATGCGCGGCAGGGGGAAGGGATCCTTCGGGCACGCCTTGTTTAGGCTGGTGTAGTCGATACACATGCGCCAGGAGCCGTTCTTCTTCAGGACCAGGACCGGGTTCGCCAACCAGTCCGGGTGGAGTACTTCCATGATGAAGCCGGCTGCGAGCAGCCGGGCGATTTCTTCACCGATGGCCTTCCTTCTTTCTTCGGCGAAGCGGCGGAGGGGTTGCTTCACCGGCTTGGCCTCTGGCCTGACGTGGAGGTGGTGCTCAGCCAACTCCCTCAGCACACCCGGCATGTCCCTTGGAGACCATGCGAAGATGTCCCGATTCTCACGGAGGAAGCTGGTGAGCTCGCTTTCCTATTTGCTGCTCAAGCCGGCACCGATGGTGACGTACTTGTCCGGCTGCGCCGGGTCGAGCAGGATCTTCTTGGTGTTGTTGGCCAGCTGGAAGTGAGTCGTCCCAGCCGGGTTGCCTACAGCCGGCATGTCCGTCTGCGCAGCCTTGGCCAAGGCGACGGCGTCGTGGATGAGCTGCTTCTCAGTGGAGATGACCAGCGTCTGGGCCATCTTGGAGCTCTGCGTGGCGCAGTCCATGGAGCGGCGATAGTCGCCGGCTACGGTGATGACCCCCTTTGGGCCAGGCAGCTTCATCTTCAGGTACCCATAGTGGGGCACCGCCATGAACTTGGTCCGGGCCGGCCTGCCCAGGGAGCGCGTGGTAGGGATCGACGAGGTCCACCACCTCGAACTCGATCTTCTCGGTGCGGAAGTGATCCGGCTTCCCGAACATCACCTCCAGCGTGATCCGGCCGATCGGCTGGCAGCAGTGGCCCGACACGATGCCATGGAAGATGGTGGGGGTGGGGCGCAACTCGGCCTCCTGGATGCCCAGCTTGCGGGCGGTGACGCGGTAGAGGATGTTGATGCTGCTGCCCCCATCGATGAGGACACGCGAGAAGCGCACGCTGTGCTGGGTTGTGCCGATGGTGGGGTCGAGGACCATGGCGTAGCTGCCCGGCTTCGGCAGGACAGCCGGTGTGTCGCGGTGATCGAATGTGATGGCCTGCTCTGACCAGTTTAGGTACTGGGGGACCGGCGGTATGACCGCGTTGACCTCGAGGGAACGGCTCTGCTGGCTCGTCTTGTCCTCAGGCTCAGAGGTGAAGATGATGTAGGTAGCATCCTCGCCAGGTAGCGGCCATGATGCACTTGGTTAGCCTCGTGATGCACTGATGGCGTGTAACTCACACGTTCGTTGGGAACCCCAAGAGGAAGGTATGATGCGCACAACAGCAAGTTTTCCCTCGGAAAGAAACCAAGGTTTATCGAACCAGGAGGACCCAAGAAGCACGTTGAAGGTTGATGGCGGCGGGATGTAGTGCGGCGCAACACCGGAGATTCGGCGCCAACGTGGAACCTGCACAACACAACCAAAGTACTTTGCCCCAACGAAACAGTGAGGTTGTCAATCTCACCGGCTTGCTTGTAACAAAGGATTAACCGTATTGTGTGGAAGATGATTGTTTGCAGAGAAAACGAGTAAAAACAAGTATTGCGAGCAGATTTGTATTTCAGTATAAAAGAATGGACCGGGGTCCACAGTTCACTAGAGGTGTCTCTCCCATAAGATAAAAGCATGTTGGGTGAACAAATTACAGTCGGGCAATTGACAAATAGAGAGGGCATAACAATGCACATACATGTCATGATAAGTATAGTGAGATTTAATTGGGCATTACGACAAAGTACATAGACCGCCATCCAACTGCATCTATGTCTAAAAAGTCCACCTTCAGGTTATCGTCCGAACCCCCTCCAGTATTAAGTTGCTAACAACAGACAATTGCATTAAGTATGGTGCGTAATGTAATCAACAACTACATCCTCGGACATAGCGCCAATGTTTTATCCCTAGTGGCAACAGCACAACACAACCTTAGAACTTTCTATCATCTGTCCCGGGTGTCAATGCGGGCATGAACCCACTATCGAGCATAAATACTCCCTCTTGGAGTTAAGAGTAAAAACTTGGCCGAGCCTCTACTAATAACGGAGAGCATGCAAGATCATAAACAACACATATGTAATAACTTGATAATTAACATAACATGGTATTCTCTATCCATCGGATCCCGACAAACACAACATAGAGTATTACGGATAGATGATCTTGATCATGTTAGGCAGCTCACAAGATCCAACAATGAAGCACAATGAGGAGAAGATAACCATCTAGCTACTGCTATGGACCCATAGTCCGGGGTGAACTACTCACTCATCACTCCGGAGGCGACCATGGCGGTGTAGAGTCCTCCGGGAGATGAATCCCCTCTCCGGCGAGGGTGCCGGAGGAGATCTCCGAGAATCCCCCGAGATGGGATTGGCGGCGGCGGCGTCTCCGGAAGGTTTTCCGTATCGTGGTTTTTCGCCTCGGGGTTTCGCGACGGAGGCTTTAAGTAGGCGGAAGGGCAGAGTCGGAGGGCTGACGAGGGGCCCACACCATAGGGCGGCGCGGGCCCCCTCCGGCCGCGCGGCCCTATGGTGGCGGCGCCTCGTCGCCCCACTTCGTATCCCTTTCGGTCTTCCGGAAGGTTCGTGGCAAAATAGGACCACGGGTCTTGATTTCGTCCAATTCCGAGAATATTTCGTTACTAGGATTTCGAAACCAAAAACAGCGAGAAAACGAGCAAGCGGCTCTTCGGCATCTTGTTAATAGGTTAGTTCCAGAAAATGCACGAATATGACATAAAGTGTGCATAAAACATGTAGGTACCATCAATAATATGGCATGGATCATAAGAAATTATCGATACGTCGGAGATGTATCAGCATCCCCAAGCTTAGTTCTGCTCGTCCCGAGCAGGTAAAACGATAACAAAGATAATTTCTGAAGTGACATGCCATCATAACCTTGATCATACTATTTGTAAACATATGTAATGAATGCAGCGATCAAAACAATGGTAATGACATGAGTAAACAAGTGAATCATAAAGCAAAGACATTTCATGAATAGTACTTCAAGACAAGCATCAATAAGTCTTGCATAAGAGTTAACTCATAAAGCAATAAATCAAAGTAAAGGTATTAAAGAAACACAAAGGAAGATTAAGTTTCAGCAGTTGCTTTCAACTTGTAACATGTATATCTCATGGATAATTGTCAACATAGAGT
>NC_061514.1:248192850-248208065 GCF_022539505.1 Lolium rigidum | reverse complement strand
TTCTCGTCACGAAATTGAGCCGCCCCTGCTGTAGAAAATTTAGAAAAATTTGCCAATTTACGTGTGTGATACTCAGATATGTACACAACTTTCATTCAATTTGAGCATTTTCATCTGAGCAAGTTCAGTGCCTCTAAAAATTCGACTTTACGGCCTGTTCTGTTTTGACGGATTCTGCCTTTTATTTCGCATTGCCTGTTTTGCTATGTTTGATGGATTTCTTTGTTCCATTAACTTTCAGTAGCTTTGTGCAATGTCCAGAAGTTTTAAGAATGATTATGTCACCTCTGAATATATGAATTATGCACTCGACCCTCTAATGAGTTTGTTTTGAGTTTGGTGTGGAGGAAGTTTTCAAGGGTCAAGAGAGGAGGATGATACAATATGATCAAGAAGAGTGAAAAGTCTAAGCTTGGGGATGCCCCCGTGGTTCATCCCTACATATTTTAAGAAGACTCAAGCATCTAAGCTTGGGGATGCCCAAGGCATCCCTTCTTCATCGACAACTTATCGAGTCACCTCTAGTGAAACTATATTTTTATTCCGTCACATCTTATGTGCTTTACTTGGAGCGTCTGTTTGTTCTTGTTTTTGTTTTTGTTTGAATAAAATCGGATCCTAGCATTCTTTGTTTGGGAGAGAGACACGCTCCGCTGTTTTGTATGAACACATATGTTCTTAGCTTTATCTTTAATGTTCATTGCGAAATTTGAACTACTTCATTCATTGTTATATGGTTGGAAACGGAAAATACCGCATGTGGTAAATGGTATAATGTCTTGAATAATGTGATACTTGGCAATTGTTGTGCTCATATAGATCATGTTTAAGCTCTTGCATCATGTACCTTGTACCCATTAATGAAGAACTACATAGAGCTTGTTAAAATTTGGTTTGCATGATTGATCTCTAGAGTCTAGATATTTTCTGGTTAAGGTGTTTGAACAACAAGGAGACGATATAAAGTCTTATAATGCTTACAATATGTTCATATGTGAGCTTTGCTGCACCTTTTATACTTGAGTTTGCTTCAAACAACCTTGCTAGCCTAGCCTTGTATTGAGAGGAATTCTTCTCGTGCATCCAAATCCTTGAGCCAAAACTATGCCATTTGTGTCCATCATACCTACCTACTACATGGTATTTCTCTGCCATTCCAAAGTACATTACTTGAGTGCTACCTTTAAAAATTCTATCCTTTGTATTTGCAATACATAGCTCATGGGAAAAATAGCCTAAAAACTATTGTGGTGAAGAATATGTACTTATGTGTCTTATTTCTTAATAAGTTGCTTGTTGAGCGGTAACCATGTTTCTGGGGACGCTATCAACTTTTACCTTTGTTGAATATCATGTGAGTTGCTATGCATGTTCGTCTTGTCTGAAGTAAGGGCGATTTTCATGATCAAATGGTTTGAGTATGCATATTGTTAGAGAAGAACATTGGGCCGCTAACTAAAGACATGAATCATGGTGGAATTTTCAGTTTGGACAATTGATCCTCAATCTCTTATGAGAATTTTATCTGTTGTTGAATGCTTATGCATTAAAGAGGAGTCCATTATCTGTTGTCTATGTTGTCCCGGTATGTATGTCTAAGTTGAGAATAATCAAAAGTGAGAAATCCAATGCGAACTTTCTCCTTAGACCTTTGTACAGGCGGCATAGAGGTACCCCTTTGTGACACTTGGTTGAACCATATGCTATACAATGATAATCCATGTTAATCCAAGCTAATTAGGACAAGGTGCGAGCACTATTGGTATACTATGCATGAGGCTTGCAACTTATAAGATGTCTTATACATAACACATATGATTTATTACTACCGTTGACAAAATTGTTTCTTGTTTTCAAAATGAAAAGCTCTAGCACAAAAATAGTAATCCATGCTTCCTCTCGCGAAGGGCCAATCTTTTACTTTATTGTTGAGTCAGTTTACCTATTCTTTCTATCTTAGAAGCAAACACTTGTATCAACTGTGTGCATTGACTCTTACATGTTTACCTATTGCACTTGTTATATTACTTTGTGTTGACAATTATCCATGAGATATACATGTTGAAGTTGAAAGCAACTGCTGAAACTTATATCGCCCTTTGTGTTGCTTCAAAGCCTTTACTTTGAATTTATTGCTTTATGAGTTAACTCTTATGCAAGTCTTATTGATGCTTGTCTTGAAAGTATTATTCATGAAAAGTCTTTGCTATATGGGTCAGTTGTTTACTCATTGTCTTCACCATTGCTTCGAATCGCTGCATTCATCTCTTATGCTTTACAATAGTATTGATCAAGATTATGATAGCATGTCACTTCAGAAATTATCTTTGTTATCGTTTACCTACTCGAGGGCGAGTAGAAACTAAGCTTGGGGATGCTTGATACGTCTCAAACGTATCTATAATTTCTTATGTTCCATGCTACTTTTATGATAATACTCACATGTTTTATACACATTATATGTCATTATTATGCATTTTTCGGCACTAACCTATTGACGAGATGCCGAAGAGCCGCTTGTCTGTTTTCTGCTGTTTTTGGTTTCAGAAATCCTACAAAGGAAATATTCTTTGAATTGGACGAAATCAACGCCCAGGGTCTTATTTTTCCACGAAGCTTCCAGAAGACCGAAAGGATTACGAAGTGGGGCGACGAGGCGACGCCACGCCAGGGCCGCGCGGCCAAGGGTGGGGCCGCACCGCCCTGATGTGTGGGACCCTCGTGTTGCCCATAAACCTACCCTTCTGCCTACTTAAAGCCTTCGTCGCGAAAACCCCAGTACCGAGAGCCACGATACGGAAAACCTTCCAGAGACGCCGCCGCCGCCAATCCCATCTTGGGGGATTCAGGAGATCGCCTCCGGCACCCTGCCGGAGAGGGGAATCATCTCCCGGAGGTCTCTTCATCGCCATGATCGCCTCCGGATCGATGTGTGAGTAGTTCACCCCTCGGACTATGGGTCCATAGCAGTACCTAGATGGTTGTCTTCTCCTCATTGTGCTATCATGTTAGATCTTGTGAGCTGCCTATCATGATCAAGATCATCTATTTGTAATGCTACATGTTGTGTTTGTTGGGATCCGATATTGAATACTATGTCAAGTAGGAGTCAAGAAGCACGTTGAAGGTTGATGGCGGAGGAGTGTAGTGCGGCGCAACACCAGGGATTCCGGCGCCAACGTGGAACCTGCACAACACAATCACAGAACTTTGCCCCAACATAACAGTGAGGTTGTCAATCTCACCGGCTTGCTGTAAACAAAGGATTAAACGTATTGTGTGGAAGATGATGATTGTTTGCGAAGAACAGTAAAAAACAATTGCAGCAGATTGTATTTCAGATGTAAAGAATAGGACCGGGGTCCACAGATCACTAGTGGTGTCTCTCCCATAAGATAGCAGATGTTGGGTGAACAAATTACAGATTGGGCAATTGACAAATAAAGAAGGCATAACAATGCACATACATATATCATGATGAGTACTATGAGATTTAATCAGGGCATTACGACAAAGTACATAGACCGCTATCCAACATGCATCTATGCCTAAAAAGTCCACTTTCAGAGTTATCATCCGAACCCCTCCAAGTATTAAGTTGTAAACAACGTACAATTGCATTAAGTATGGTGCGTAATGTAATCAACACAAATATCCTTAGACAAAGCATCGATGTTTTATCCCTAGTGGCAACAACACATCCACAACCTTAGAACTTTCTCGTCACCGTCCCGGATTTAATGGAGGCATGAACCCACTATCGAGCATAAATACTCCCTCTTGGAGTCACAAGTATCAACTTGGCCGTAGCCTCTACTAGCAACGGAGAGCATGCAAGAACATAAATAACATATATGATAGATTGATAATCAACTTGACATAGTATTCAATATTCATCGGATCCCAACAAACACAACATGTAGGATTACGGATAGATGATCTTGATCATGATAGGCAGCTCACAAGATCTAACATGATAGCACAATGAGGAGAAGACGACCATCTAGCTACTGCTATGGACCCATAGTCCAGGGGTGAACTACTCACACATCGATCCGGAGGCGATCATGGCGGTGAAGAGACCTCCGGGAGATGATTCCCCTCTCCGGCAGGGTGCCGAAGGCGATCTCCTGAATCCCCCGAGATGGGATTGGCGGCGGCGTCTCTGGAAGGTTTTCCGTATCGTGGCTCTCGGTACTGGGGGTTTCGCGACGAAGACCTTAAGTAGGCGGAAGGGCAGGTCAAGAGGCGCCACGGGGGCCCCACACAACAGGGCCGCGCGGGCCCCTTGCTAGCCGCGCCGCCCTGTTGGGGCGGCGCCTCGTGGCCCTACTTCGTCTCTCCCTCGGACTTCTGGAAGCTTCGTGCAAAAATAGGACCCTGTGCGTTGATTTCGTCCAATTCCGAGAATATTTCCTTACTAGGATTTCTGAAACCAAAAACAGCAGAAAACACCAACTGGCTCTTCGGCATCTCGTCAATAGGTTAGTGCCGGAAAATGCATAAATATGACATATAATGTGTATAAAACATGTGAGTATCATCATAAAAGTAGCATGGAACATAAGAAATTATAGATACGTTTGAGACGTATCAGTACCACGGTAATCTTTTAGAAAGATTTTTGGTCTAGTGGGGAATTACTGTGTGACAAGTTATCCTGGCTATTTTCTTACGTCATTGATGAGGATGTTTTGGTGGCTAGCATACATGCTTCGATTGACTTTTCTTCTCACTCTTACTTGCCCTTGTCGAATGAAGCTTATCAAGAATTTCAGCATGTTTCTCAGCTGCTTATTAAGGCGCCATTAAGTAACAACACCACTGATCAAAGGAAATTCGCTTGGGGTGGATCCAATTATGCTCCTGCTAAGTTTTATCATTTTTTTTTCACTCAACTACTGACTAATACAGCCCTTAAAGCCTTGTGGAAATCTAAACTGCTCCCTAAGCTGAAAGTTTTCACTTGGTTACTTGTTCATGACCGGCTAAACACCCGAGATTTGATGAACCGTAAGCAGTGGCAATTAGAATCTGGTGATGAGTGTGTTCTTTGCATGTCACATCACCTAGAAACCAGAGATCATTTGCTTTTTGAGTGCTCTTTTGCAAGTCATTGCTGTGAGGCCATTGATATTCACCGGGATCTGTGGCCCTTGCTTTATGGAGGTAGTAGCTTGTGCAGCTTGGAATATTTGGAGAGTTCGAAATGATTTCATATTTCAAGAGCAGGCTTCTTCTGTTGGTCAATGGAGAGTTGGTTTCTCAAGTGATCTGATGCTTCACCAATTCAAAGTTAAAGCAGCTTTAGTTCAGCCACTCATTGACTGGTTGCTTCATATCTTTGTATAAGTTTTCATGTACCTTCTTTTTCACTACTTCCCACCTTGAGGTAACCCCTATTCTTCTGCACCATGTGAGTTTATCTTAATATAAAATTTACACCGAAGGAGCTTCCCCTACGGTAAGGTTGTCAAAAAAAACGCGTGTGGTAAGGGGGCATCGATGTGGCCCTCACTCTTTGCCGCAAGACATGACAAAGCTCAGCCGTCGTAACTGCTCGTTCAAACACGGTCATCTAGGTCACCGATCCGTGACTTTGCCGCTTATATTTCCTCTACCGTGTGTTTTCAGTTTTTTTTGGCTTGTGTAATTCTTTGCCGAGTGTATTTTCGATTGTGTTGTGTGCAATACCGTTGCCGTGTGTTTTGATCTGGTTTACCATGACCAGGGATTTGCCGTGTGTTCTTTCTTCACGGCAAAGACTGTTTTTTGGGCAGTGATGAGAAATAGAGTAACACATTAGACAGGAGTTGTGCTTCAGTGCTCTCCCCTAACAAAATTTTAAAAGGGTAATATGGTCTTTTTACCATAGTTAAGTACAATTCTCCCGATTAAATTATGTTGGCCCGCAAGATCCAGATTCAACCCCTGCGTACATACACGTATTCGTATACGATAAGTCCAGGCCGATGCACGATCTCCCACATCCCACATAACCTCTTCATCCCCGCGTCGTGCCGGCCATGGGGAGAGAGCAGAGGACGAGCTCCCTAGTCTAGAGGTGCATGAGAGACGTGCAGTCAAGGATGAGCACAATGGATCGAGCGGCCGGTGGGTTCGCCATGGCCGCGGCAGACCCTGAGAAGACCCGACATGCACCGAACTTCACCGTGGAACTCCTCTTCATCCTCGTCCTCCCCTCGCAGCAGCTAGCGCACCCGCCTCGACGCCCTCGCCGCCTCCAGAATCAGCAATCTCCTTCCTGGCCTTCCTGTCGCCGACCAGCCTACCATGGCTGTGGGCCGTGGCCTCTACGGCGGCAGCACCTGGAGTCCATTGACAAGGAGTTCCCTATACAAAACTTGCAACACATTGACGACGACTACACCTCCGTCTTCGTCTCACTCCGGTCCCCGCGAAGATCAAGAACGACACCCACAAGGGGACTCCATTGACGAGGAGTTCCCCATACAAAACGACGATATCAAGTGTACATGCATACGGACTTAAATGGGTTGTAGTACACTTTTAATTATTCCCTAATTCGCATCGTACCCTTAATTATGAAGGGGTATGGGGAGATGTGGGCCACTAATGTGTTTACCTTAAGTTTTGGGGGAGGGGGTGCACTGAAGCAAAAGTGATTAGACAGTAGTCAACACGTATACAACTAGTCAATTACATAGGGAACGCTTACATTTACATAAAGGGACCGTTGCATAAACCAACAAGCCAAAAACATACTCCCTCGTCCATTAATAGATGCCCCATGGTTCGTTTAAATTTAGGTGTATCTATGCACTAAAGAGTGTCTAAATACATTTGAATTCAGATAAATTTTTAACATCAAAAGATGGACAGAGGTAGTATACTCGAAGATGCCAGATAGATATTTCATACTCCCGATTCCCTGAAAATGTTCCGACTCACATCACTAGGATTCCAGATTTCTGTGTTGTCACTGTTGCTAATTAACCCAAAGTGCCACTTCAGTCTCATTCGAGAGCATCACAATGCAGGATCCATTATCAATGGCTGAAACTAGAAGTCACTGCGAATTTTGTAATTTCAAGACGCCTGAGGATAGACAGACCCGAAAGCTCGAAGAAACATATAGCCAACACAAGTATACAACTAGTGAATTACATAGGGAATGTTTACCATGCATTACATAAGCAACAAGCGAAAAACATATACTCTGAAGAAGCCGGATAGATATTTCATACTCCTGATTTCCTGAACGTGTCACGACTCGTATAACTTGGATTCCTGAAAGAGAGGATGCCGAAACCGACAACATTTACTTCATTTCCTTCTCTGCTGCTGCTTGGTCGTTCTTGATTTCTGTCACTTTCCTTATCCCACCACGCCTCTTCTTGTCTTGGAGGAATTTCACAAGCCCTGGCATCGCAGTCTCGACGTCCTCGCTCCGTAGCAGCATCTCGGACACCTCAGCGGGGGTCGCCTCCACCTTGGTTAGCAGAGCTTGTATCTCCGGGAACAGAGCATGGTCGTCCACATCGAAGTAGTTGTGGGCTAGCGTCTGGAATGCTTCCCAGCCGCAGTAGCCCATGTGGATGTGCATGTCCATGCGGCCCGGCCGCAGCAACGCCGGGTCGAGGCGGTCCTTGTAGTTGGTGGTGAAGATGATGATGCGCTCCTCGCCGCTGGTGGACCAGAGCCCGTCGATGAAGTTGAGCAGCCCGGAAAGAGTTATGTTGTGCTGGCGGTAAGCTCCCATGTCGTGCATTTCGTCGTCATCGTTGTCGTCGTCTGCGGCGATGGAGTTGTTGTCGCCATCGGCCGGCGGCTTGGGCGTCTTGCGCTTTTCCCTTGACTTGGCGTCGAAGCAGCAGTCAATGTCCTCGATGACGAGGATGGACTTATTGGGCATGTCCATGAGCAGCCTGTGAAGATTTGAGTTGTCGTACACCTTGGAGAGATCGAGGTCGTAGAGGTTGAACCTGAGGTAGTTAGCCATGGCAGCGACCAGGCTTGACTTGCCGGTGCCGGGCGGGCCGTAGAGAAGGTAGCCGCGCTTCCACGCCTTGCCGATCCGCAGGTAGTACTCCTTCCGCTTGAGGAAGCGGTCGATGTCATCGATGATGGCCTGCTTCAGGGACAGGTCCATGGCGAGGGTGTCGAACGTGGCCGGGTGGTGGTGGTTGATGCCGTTCCATCCCCCCTCGTTCAGGAAGATCTTGAGCGAGCGGTCTTGCCGCTGCAGCTGCTCCGCGGTGGACGTGACGTACCTCTCAAGCGCGGTGTCCGTGTGCTCCGCGTAGAAGCTGAGCTCCAGGGTGGTCTCGCGGGGACCCCAGTGGCCTCCGCCGTCCTTGTTGTCGTCGTTGCCGGCCGACGTCCACGTGAACACGACGCCGTCAAAGGTGTCGGTGGTTGAGCCCCCTGGCTCCATGCGCAGGCTTGTGCTCCAGCTGCTGCTCCCGTCGGCCGGTCTCCTTGTCCTTGGAGCGCGCGACGCAGAGCCGGCGCATGGTGCGTGGGTCGATGATGCTGGCCAGGTACGTGAGCGCCGCGGAGAAGAGGTGGTTCTCGGTGTTGAACTCGACGTTGCGGCGGATGACGACGGTGTTGGTCTCGCGGTGCTCCTTGTCGCGGGTGCGGCCGAGGCGGGCGCGCACCAGCTCCGCGCCCCAGCGCACCGCGGCGCGCAGCTCGTCGGGCAGGAGCTCCCGCGCCATGCCGCGCGCCAGCATCACGTACGCGGTCGCCGTGGCCACCGTGGTCACGGCCTTCTTGTACGCGTCCACGACCCTCTTTCCTTCCGGCGAAGACGGGATAATCGCTAGTGGCAGATGATCCATGGCGGTACCCAGTAGTACTGACACGGCCTGTCTTGTGTTCTGCGTGTGGTATGAGCCTACACCGATGATCGTTCAAATGCTCGCGTGCCAAGAATCTCAGTCTCTCTTCCCTTTTATAGTCAGAGGTGATTAAGCGGCAAACGCCAACGCTTGAAGGCACCCACCTCATACTCCTCTCAACGTCACAAGGAGGATTTGGAGCAGATGTGTTATTAGAGACAAGTGATTGATATCCATTGAAATAAGAGACGGTAGGCCACATGGACATGAAGATGGACCACGCTGCAGATCTGAACTCCACTAGCGTGTATGAGATATAGGAACAAAATAGTGAAAATATGTAGAATTCATATGACCTAAGTGGATTACATCCTGTACTTAAACTTGGAATTGAGTGTCAAAAGAAAAACTTGAATTAATGCCTATTTCGTCCATGTACTCTCCAAATATCTATTTTCGGTCCCTGAACACTCCTTTATGCTCCACTTTGGGCAATACCCTGATTTCATTGAATATCTAGTACGTATGAACAGCGCGCGACACAGAGGCAAGATGGTCTGGTTGTTTTGTTTTTTCAGATCTTGCCTAGCTCAACGGCGTTATTCTTTCAGTGGTAGGTGATGTGTCCGTCAACAGCGAGGTGTTTATTATGACTTCGTTAATCTCAAAATTTGCCGCCTTAGGCTCTCGAAGGTGCTCACAAGGCTATAGTTCATATGCATGCGTTTATAGGAGTGAGTGTCCATACGTGTGGGTGAGTGTAATGTGTTATTTATAAAAGCTCTTCTTGTCCAATAAAACATACACATTTGGTACTCAATCTTTCATCATCAACTCCGAGAGAGAAATATATCGTTGCAGAGCGACCGGTGACCGACTTATAGGTTGCTTGCTCTTCACAATGAGACACCGCAAATAATAAATGGTTAAGTGCACCACAAATGCACAATTTTTTTTAAAATTTCCAAGCTACGTGGGTAGCAATAGCGTGATCTTTGAGTTCGTTTATAAGATTAGGTTTTATGGCGGCTTTTTCGATTAACATGATAAAATTTGAGGTGTTTTTGATACTTTCTTTTGTCAATTCATATGACATCGACGATGTGTTCATTGGAGTGGTTGTCCATGGTGTCTAGCCTATGCAGATGTTCGGTGTTGCAATTTTGTGGCGCACCGACAACATTTAGGTATTGTGTATCTAATCCCAAGGTATATATGGCATGATAAGACAGTGGCAGTAAAAGTTGATTAGGAACATGTAGCTAGGAAGAAGGCTCACTCTCTTTCACCGTTACGTTGCCGATTGATATGCCCAAGTAAGGCATTGCATCAGATATGAGTTGAGTAGACTGGCCTACTTGTAGTCTACGGGTTGGCGTCCACAGGAACAGGGAGCGGTGCAGTTACTAGAATGGGACCCTGTCGGCACACAATGAGCTGGGCACTGGGCAGGGGAGCTGAACGCTTGACTCCAAGTCTCAAGTCCGCTCGATCTCTACTAAACGTACTGATTAAGGTACCGTTCGGGACGCGTATAAACCAGCGATATGCCCAGTGGGAAAAGGACGAGAACGGGTATGGCGCGAGACCCTGGTGGCGTAGGCAAGTCACGAGTGAAGCCATGATCACGACTCACGGTCCTTCATCCTCGTAAGTCTTGGCAAAAATTATTGTGGAAAACCGAGAAAGTATGTTGGCTCAAACAGGTTATATCGAAATCTGGAGATTCTTATTTTTAGGATGGTATTATAACAATTAAGAAGTACTTTCTTTCGTATGGTTCTTTCACCATCGGGGGGTCGGAGATAAGATTCTCGGAAGGATAAATGGTTGTGAGGAACCACCCTTCAAGAACACTATTTAGCTTTGTATAACATTGTACGCCATAAAGGTGATACCTTAGCAAAGGTGATGGAAACATCTCAACCGGCTATGATGTTCGCGCGTGATCTGATTGGATCTGGTTGGTCAGTCGGGGGAAGACCCCGGGTAGGGCAAACGACTAAGAACAACCGGCTCAAGGCTCGTCGGCCCGCGGCAAAGGCCCGCCGAGGAGCAGCCGGCCGGAGCCGTGGCCGACCGCCTTGGGAGCCGGCTGGTTCAAAGTCCACGCTGGCCTGGTCGCAGCCGACGGCGCTGTGGCTGGGCTGGCTTCAACTTGCTATATCCGGCTTGGTTTGTTTCTCCCTGATAAGGTCCGGGTTGGTGAGGCTTGCAGGAGAAGGAACTGGAAAGGTAGTCCGGCTCCTAAAGTCCACGTTGATCTCACTTTCCGAGAAGGGCGGAGCACCGTAGAGCAACAAGTGCCTCCGCCGGACGAGGCATCATGGCGCCGTACGGCTACAGGTCATGATGGCGACAGGGACACCCTCCTCTCCATGCCGCCGACTCCGGCGAGCGGATGGGACAGGCCATGAGGCCTCAACGGCTCCTGACGTCAACGCCTCGGGAAGGAGCAGAAGCCGAAGCCGGCCAGCCGGCCACTAGGTCTTAGGGACTCTTATGTAAAGTGCCAGCGTCTATATAAGCTGCACTACCCCCTCATGCGGGGGACGATCGATCACTTCTTATTCATTCTAGTCTTAGCGCTGCCCTGAGAGAGAGACCTTCGTCTACCTTAGCCTCCCAGGAGCAGCCGGATACAGCTCTAGGAGCACCTTTGTACTGTGCTACCATCATATACACTCATAGCAGGAGTAGAGGTGTTACCTCCACCGGAGGGCCTCGAACCTGGGTACGTCGCCGTGTCGCTCGTGCCCATACCCGCATCCGGATACCGCCGTGAGATCATCTAGGAACCACCTTCTTTAGCCACCCTATGGCATATGCCGTGACGATACCACGACATTTGGCGCCCACCGTGGGGCCTTCAGCGTCCGCGGCCGGTGTCTTCATCCGGACGGGCCTCACCATCACCACCGGCGAGCGGGTCGCTTCAGGCTTGATCCGGAGATTCGGCTCCCTCGACCGCGTCGCCGACAACGCTGGCTGCTTCGCCGACAGGCCCTTCCCTGCCGGCGGCAGCGTCATCTCCTTCGGCGGCCACGACGTCTACGTCGCTACCGTCGCACCGCCGCGCTACCCGCGGCAGGTGCTGTGCTGCGCAAGCCCTCCTCTAGGAGCCGGCACCAGCAGTGCTCTCGCCAGCCCCTGCATCGTGCAGGTCATGACCACCGGCGACGAGCAGCCCACCAAGTCCGCGCGCGTCCGCGGCCCCAACTTGGAGCGCAACGTCGACAGCCACGCGTCCGGCTCGGGCCCAAAGCAGCCCGCGCCACCATCCCGGCTGGAAGCAGTCCGGGCAAAACTGAGCTCTCCGCTCACCGCAGGCGGCGATCCCACCACCGTCGAGGCGGACCTGGAGGCGCATCGCCAGCTCCTTGATACGTCTCCGACGTATCGATAATTTCTTATGTTCCATGCCATATTATTGATGATACCTACATGTTTTATGCACACTTTATGTCATATTCGTGCATTTTCTGGAACTAACCTATTAACAAGATGCCGAAGTGCCGCTTGTCGTTTTCTCGCTGTTTTTGGTTTCGAAATCCTAGTAACGAAATATTCTCGAATCGGACGAAATCAACGCCCGGGTTCCTATTTTTCCCGGAACCATCCAGTAACACCCGAGAGCCGCCGAGAGGAAGCCCTGGGGGCCCCACACCACACCCTGGCGCGGCCAGAGGGGGGCCGCGCCGCCCTATGGTGTGGTGGCCCCAGGCCCCCTCCGAGCCTGCCCTTCCGCCTACTTAAAGCCTCCGTCGCGAAAACCCTGATGCGAAAAACCACGATACGGAAAACCTTCCAGAGACGCCGCCGCCGCCAATCCCATCTCGGGGGATTCTGGAGATCTCCTCCGGCACCCCGCCGGAGAGGGGATTCATCTCCCGGAGGACTCTACGCCGCCATGGTCGCCTCCGGAGTGATGAGTGAGTAGTTCACCCCTCGGACTATGGGTCCATAGCAGTAGCTAGATGGTTGTCTTCTCCTCATTGTGCTTCATTGTTGGATCTTGTGAGCTGCCTAACATGATCAAGATCATCTATCTCGTAATACTCTATGTTGTGTTTGTCGGGATCCGATGGATAGAGAATACCATGTTATGTTAATTATCAAGTTATTACATATGTGTTGTTTATGATCTTGCATGCTCTCCGTTATTAGTAGAGGCTCTGGCCAAGTTTTTACTCGTTAACTCCAAGAGGGAGTATTTATGCTCGATAGTGGGTTCATGCCCGCATTGACACCGGGACGAGTGACGTAAAGTTCTAAGGTTGTGCCGTTGCCACTAGGGATAAAACATTGGCGCTATGTCCGAGGATGTAGTTGTTGATTACATTACGCACCATACTTAATGCAATTGTCCGTTGCTTTGCAACTTAATACTCGGAGGGGGTTCGGACGATAACCTCGAAGGTGGACTTTTTAGGCATAGATGCGCTTGGATGGCGGTCTATGTACTTTGTCGTAATGCCCAATTAAATCTCACTATACTTATCATGACATGTATGTGCATTGTTATACCCTCTCTATTTGTCAATTGCCCGACCGTAATTTGTTCACCCAACATGCTTTTATCTTATGGGAGAGACACCTCTAGTGAACTGTGGACCCCGGTCCATTCTTTAATACTGAAATACAAATCTGCCGCAATACTTGTTTTTACCGTTTTCTCTGCAAACAATCATCTTCCACACAATACGGTTAATCCTTTGTTACAGCAAGCCGGTGAGATTGACAACCTCACTCGTTTCGTTGGGGCAAAGTACTTTGGTTGTGTTGTGCAGGTTCCACGTTGGCGCCGGAATCCCCGGTGTTGCGCCGCACTACATCCCGCCGCCATCAACCTTCAACGTGCTTCTTGGCTCCTCCCGGTTCGATAAACCTTGGTTTCTTTCTGAGGGAAAACTTGCTGCTGTGCGCATCATACCTTCCTCTTGGGGTTGCCCAACGAACGTGTGAAATACACGCCATCAAGCTCTTTTTCTGGCGCCGTTGCCGGGGAGGAAAGGTAAAAGGCTCTCATACTCCGGTCCCAGGTAAGAGTACTTTTCTGGCGCCGTTGTGTTTATGCTCGAAGCTATTTCCTTTAGATCCTGCAATTACATCTTTTTGTTTCTTGTTTACACTAGTTTGGCATAATGGACAACAATGAGCTTCTTATTCTATTTCCTGATTTAAAACATGGATTGTTTGATGCGAAAATTAAAAAACCTATGGAATCTTATTTGCATGCGGGTAGTAATATTAGTATGAACGCTTTGAACACCATTGTTGATAATAATGTAGAAAGTTCTAAGCTTGGGGAAGCTGGTTTTCATGATCTTTTTAGTCCCCCAAGCATTGAGGAGAAAATTTTCTTTGATGATACTTTGCCTCCTATTTATGATGATTATAATAGTGATCTTTTGGTACAACCTACTATGGAGAGTAAATTTTATTGTGATTATACTATGCCTCCTACACTTGATGAGAATAATAATGATAGCTACTTTGTTGAATTTGCTCCCACTACAACTAATAAAATTGATTATGCCTATGTGGAGAGTAATAATTTTATGCATGAGACTCATGATAAGAATGCTTTATGTGATAGTTATATTGTTGAGTTTGCTCATGATGCTACTGAAAGTTATTATGAGAGAGGAAAATATGGTTGTAGAAATTTTCATGTTACTAAAATGCCTCTCTATGTGCTGAAATTTTTGAAGCTATACTTGTTTTATCTTCCTATGCTTGTTACTTTGCTCTTCATGAACTTGTTTATTTACAAGATTCCTATGCATAGGAAGCATGTTAGACTTAAATATGTTTTGAATTTGCCTCTTGATGCTCTCTTTTGCTTCACATACTATCTTTTGCGAGTGCATCATTAAAACTCGCTCGAGCCCATCTTAATGGCTATAAAGAAAGAACTTCTTGGGAGATAACCCATGTGTTATTTTGCTACAGTACTTGTTTTATATTTGTGTCTTGGAAGTTGTTTACTACTGTAGCAACCTCTCCTTATCTTAGTTTTGAGTTTTGTTGTGCCAAGTAAAGTCTTTGATAGTAAAGTAAGTACTAGATTTGGATTACTGCGCAGTTCCAGATTTCTTTGCTGTCACGAATCTGGGTCTACCTCCCTGTAGGTAGCTCAGAAAATTAAGCCAATTTACGTGCATGATCCTCAGATATGTACGCAACTTTCATTCAATTTGAGCATTTTCATTTGAGCAAGTCTGGTGGACTAATAAAATCCATCTTTACGGACTGTTCTGTTTTGACAGATTCTGCCTTTTTATTTCGCATTGCCTCTTTCGCTATGTTGGATGAATTTCTTTGATCCATTAATGTCCAGTAGCTTTATGCAATGTCCAGAAGTGTTAAGAATGATTGTGTCAC